>NC_051180.1:134361732-134395386 GCF_013339695.2 Rhipicephalus sanguineus | reverse complement strand
CGATAAGCTATCTGGCTACGAAGCCTTCACTTCATCGACTTGTGGTGAGCTCAGCAAAGTAATTGTGTATATCCGCACAGACATAACCTACATTCCACATTTGGTGCAACCCCATAACGGAAATCAGTACGTGTGCCTCCGCGTTGCGCAGAAGAAGGTAGCCTTCACGCTTATCGGCGCCTACATCTCACCATCGGGTCGGTTCGACGGTGAAAGACTGCATGACATCTTGATGGCGACACCTGGAGCCTGGATTGTTATTGGTAATTTCAATGCTCATCACTTGTTTTGGGGTAGCACCAAAATTGATTCCAGAGGCCGGAAACTTGCTGAATTCGCCTTACGCCACGAACTTAACCTTATGAATGACGGCTGTCCAACGTATATTTACGTGGTTCGAAATAAAGCAGCTGCTTTTATCTTGCATTGGTGTCACGGCGATTCACTCAACAAGTGCGATGGTTCACTGATATTGAGACTCACGGCAGTGACCATATTCCAACGTATTTGAAGGTCACAGGTTTTACAACTTCCTCCTCATCAACTTACAGAAGAGTTAATTGGGCAATGTACAAGACAAAGGTTGAAGAGGCATGCGATCACATCGCGTGCGGCCTCGAGGAGGTAATTATAAATGTGATGGAAGCGGTTAAGTGCGCCTTTACGTAAGTATCAAAACGTACAGATTTGAACTGAATGTGCTTTTCTCACTCGAGGAACTAGATGCGGCTGCTTTATGCCATCATGGAAGACGCGGCCGAGACCAACTACTGAAATGCTACAACCGGTCATGGAACGATGGCATCGTTCCCGAAAGGTGGAAGTCCAGCCGTTTGGTACCGCTCCTCAAACCTGGAAAATCGCCGCTTGATCTGGCATCATATCGTCCCATTGCGCTGTCCAGCTGCGTGGGGAAAGTAATGGAAAGAATGGTTCTGACACGCCTCGAGTGGCACCTAGAGCGCTACAATATATATCCAGAGGCTATGGCTGGTTTCCGAAGAGGCCGCTCTTCTGTTGATAATGTCATCGACCTTGTAACCTCCGTGCAACAACAGAAATACCTCAAGCGCAACTCGGTTGCAATGTTCCTCGATGTGAATGGTGCATACGACAGCGTAACGCACGATGCGATCCTCGATGCCTTGGCGAACGTTGGAATCGGTGGAGAAATGTTTCGATGAATTCGGAGCTACCTACTGAGGAGATCCTTATTCGTGCATATTGCGGAAGGCCGCACCGCTGACCATTACACCACTCGTGGTGTTCCACAAGGCGGGGTTCTCAGCCCTACGTTGTTTAACCTCAGGATCATTGGCCTTGTCCAAATTCTACCTCGATCAGTCAACCTCTCTGCATATGCTGATGATATATGGATCTGGGCTTCAGCAGTGACACGACCCCAGGTGCGCGCGCGGCTCCAAAAAGCAGCGAGAATAACGTCGATGTACCTCCATGCTCGAGGCCTCAAAATTTCCACCGAGAAATGCGCCTTCGTTCCTTTTACCCGCAAGCCCATGATCTGGTATCCCGTTTACATCGACAACGTGAGGCTTTCGTATACGAGACGTCACCGATTCTTGGGTGTCATTATCAACAGAGATCTTTCGTGGAGTGCTCACATCTCGCACTTGAAAAAAAAACGCCAGGCCTGCGCTGAAACCGCAGCACAGTCACAGCGAAAGCTGGAAGAGCGGCGTTTCTAGAGCCCGTTAAGCTCTCTTGGGGCTACAATACAAGTACACTAGAAAGGTACCCACTACGCCATAAATCACAATTTTTAAGAAGTTCGGAAGCACCTACTAAGCCATTATTCCTCATTCTGCGGAGAGCGAGGCACTAGCTACACGTCTGTAAGGCATTATGTGCACTTTGTTGACGCGACGACTGATGACGATGAAGAATTATGGCTCAGCCCTTTGTAATGGGTTGGAATCTTTAAACTGCCCACCACTTATGTAATTTGCATTAGGTGACGCCCGGTAGCTATTTCCCTCTCCCCTCATGCTGTATAACATACGTTGACGTGGAAGAGAGACGGAGGGGGAGGGTGGGCGAAGAACATTACTGAGACCCCGAGGAAATGGATCATGCGCTTATGGGCTTCCTTGGCAACCAATACAAGTGCACTTGCGAGGAACCCACTACGCTATAAATCAATGTAATTTCACTGAGACCCCGAGGAAGTGGATCATGCGCTTATGGGCTTCCTTGGCAACCAATACAAGTGCACTTGCGAGGAACCGACTACGCTATAAATCATTGTAATTTTGAGAAGTAGGGCAGCAGGCACTGTGCCATTTTTCGTCATTCTGCGGACAGCGTTGGTACCTGCTAAACGCATGTAAGGCATTATGCGCACTTTGTTGATGTTGTGCCTGATGAAGATGAAGAATTATGGCAGAGCCCTTTTCTAATGGGTTCGAAGCATTGAACAACCTACTCATTGCGCAATTCGCATTGTGTGACGCATCGTTACAGAATTCGCGTTGTGCGACGTTTGGTGCTTATTTTACTCTTCTACCACGCTATATTGCATATGCTAATGTGGTTCCTTCCCGACATGAAGCCTGTATAGGACCTTTTGCAAAGCAGTTTCAAGCACCGGCATGGCTCAGAGGGAATACTGGGCTCCCACGCAAAGGGCCCAGGTTCGAACCTCGTTCCATCCTGGAAATTTTTTCTTATTTCGTTTTTTTTTCTTATTTCGAGCGATACTGGTTACGGACACCGGCGGCGGCGGCGGCGGCGGCGGCAGCGGGACAACTACGGCGCCAAAACGGCCGGTGAAATGATCTCATAACAGCTTTCGCTGTAAAAGAGGCTCATCTCTATCACACACGTAATGAGATTTCTCGCTGGTAAAATGTGGAGCACATCAGTGTGATCTATGCTTCAGCTGTACAGAGCGCTCTTCTTGGGATATTTGCGGTATAGCACGCCCGTGCTTTCCAACACCGGAAAAACTAACATCCGGGTCCTGCAAAGCATTCAAGGCCAAGTACTCCGCACATGCTTGGGGCTACCTCGGTGTGCTAACACGGTAGCAACGATTGCTATTGCTAAAGACCACCCGATCACGACATATGTAACTGTCGACACACTCCGGGCACATATCCGTTATATATCCAGAGTGCTTGACCACCACCTCTCTAGCTTGCCACTAGAAAGACCAAAGGCAGCATTTTCCAGAGTTGGTTTGCGGCTAACCAGCATTCCATCTCGTGGAGATTCTCGCCCGCAACAATACCACTATCTCCGGAGTGGTGCATGAAACGGCCCACTGTGCACCTTGAAGTGCCGGGGATATCTAAAAAGGCAAGCCTGTCATCTGCAGCCCTCAAGCAGATCTCACTGGACCTTTTGCATTTGTCGTATGCTAACCGAACTCATGTTTACACGGACGGTTCGGTCTCGGAAAGTTCGACAGGTGCCTTTGTGATACCATGTCAATCAATCACCGTCAAGTTCAAGACATCACACGTCACGACATCTACGGGCTCCGAGCTCGCCGCTCTTCGAGCCGCTATGGAGTTTGTTATGCAAGAATCTTCTAGTAGATGGGCCATATTCTGCGACTCCAAGGCAGCCCTTCAATGCGTGCGAAGTCTACGACGTGGAAACTACCACCAGTTGGTGTCTGATATCAATGCAATTTGTCATCGCGCCGCTAATCAAGGACTCGACATTGTTTTACAATGGCTGACGGGTCACTGTGGCATCAGTCGTAACCACCTCGCTGACGACGCTGCCCGATGTGCCCACGACGGAGCGCCCGCACTGTTCATACCTTTGTTAAGAGTAGATGCAGCTAGAGAACTTCGTCACATCGCGTATAATGCCACGCTTGCGCACTGGAATTCTTCGCTTAACTCCAATCCTCGCCCTAAGAACCTTGAATCATTACTCCAGCTACAACTGCCATCCAAGATTTCTCGACGTGACGCTACAATGCTGTGCCGGTTGTGGGTCAGCGTAGCGTTTACTAACTCATTCAGCCATCGCATTGGCATGGCAGATTCATCCATGTGCGAAAGCTGCAATTGTATAGAGGCTATTGAACATGTCCTGTGCCACTGTGTCCAATTTGATGAAGATCGCTGGACTCTCCAGTGTGCCTTGAATAGACTGGATGACCGGCCCTTTAATGAAGCAAAGATCTTAGGAGCCTGGTCGCGCAGCATATCAGCCCAGAAAGCCGTACGAGCCCTCCTGCGGTACTTGAAAAGAACCTTATTGAGCGACCGCCGGTGAAACTCGGCACTGTGTGTGTGATGTGACATGTGTCTATCCTTTTCTCTCTCTCTTTTACTCCTCTATTCCCCCTGCCAATGTGTAGGGTAGCAAACTGGACGTGTTGTCTAGTTAACCTCTCTGCCTTCCCTACATTCTCTCTCTCTCTCTCTCTGTTTAAAATTTTTGTATCTTACACCACAACAGTCGCACTTGTGGTATGTTGTAACACCGAAAATATGGTTTGCTAGTGCCAGCATTAATAGCTCGCTGTTCTTATTTTGCCCTTATTGGCACATATCTTCATTTTATCCTGTGGGCAAGTGCATGCACACCATACTCTGCACCACCAACAAATATTGGCTAGTAGTTTATGTAGTCTGTAATTTCTTTTTGTAGACGGAATTGCTTGGTGATGAGCTTCAAATATCAGCGCTTCACATTTACAGCGCTCCTGACAAAGTCTGCGTTTTTGCTGGCAGCCAAGCCGAAGTCATCTCTGTCTCCACATCTGGATTACCGCGGGCCCTTATGTTTTGTCTTTTGGTGTATTATATTAAGAACTTAGAGTATCCATTTGCGTACTCCCAGATGCTTGCTCTTGTGCAGAAAATTGCATTGCAGGAGATAGGCCACCAAAAAGCGTGGTTTGTGGACACCTGAAAAGTTTTCTGGCCTTTCTAAAGCAGAAAAATCCAATTTAAGCTGCAGCGCTTTTCTCTGCTATCTGTGTTTATGTAGTAATGCAGCTGCATTACTTTATGTAGCTGTATTTGTGATATCTTTTGTGTCTTTCATAGCTGTAGGGCTCTGAGACTACTCGACGTGTCACCCTGTTTTTGATATTACATCTTGCAAAGAAGATATGTTTAAATAAAGAATTTCGTACCTGACAGTGCTTTTTTGAGAAAATTCAAAAAATGTTTTTAGGAATACCTTGCTTGAAAAGTTCAGAGTTAAAAAGTTCACTAATGGAATTGCCTTCAAGTTCATTTGAAATGCCATTGATATCCGATACATTGCCCGGAGAGCTTTGCAGTGTAATTGAACTGACTGGCTCTAATACTAGCGAGCTTAAAATAAATACAAAATATAGCTGCCACAACCGTTTCTCGTCACTGCGTGTAGTCGTGCATGTTTGTGAATGTACGCGTACATGCAAAATTGAAAAATTTTGAGGGTTAGGACCACCAACCCTCCTCCCTCTATCAGCTACGCCAACGTCGAAGGAATACCCGAGTGAGCGGCAGTATATATGTGTGAAAAAACTGCAGCTGATTTATGTTGGTGTGGAAGCTCCGACAGTATTCAAAACAGTGTGTTGATTTTTCAGGATACTTTACCTACTTTATGGACATTTTTTTTCGTTTTGATAGCACTCTGTTTGACAGCTAGTTTTCAACATTTAGACGATGTCTCACATCAGGAAATCTTGGCTGCAAATTTGGTCAGTAGTGTGATCCCTCCAAGGGCGTAGCCAAGGGGGGGGGGTTGGCGGGGTTCAAACCCTCCCCCCCCCCCCCGAAATTTTTCCGTTTTGCTTGCGTATATATACACGCACACATACAAACGCACGCACGAGCATACATAAAATATGGTTGACCCCCCCCCCCCGAAAAAAATTTCTGGCTACGCCCCTGGATCCCTCCTTGTCCACTTGTCGGTTCTCATGAGAGAATCTGTGTAGAAGATTGAGTAATGGGACTGAAAGTGAGGCCATATACGGGTAAAGCAGCAGTGCGAGAAAACATCATCCACTCTTCATTGACTTGTTCAAATGCACCGAAACATAGGCGCAGTGATTTTATCAGACTCCCAATTTTGGCATCACAATCTTCTTTGGGAACAATTGCCAGACGTGACAGTACCATTGTAAACCTCATTACAGTGAACCTTATGTTGGCTATACCGGGTGTTTCAAGAAATGGTGCCGAAAATTCTCAAAAATCGCGAAAATGCGATATTTGCTGGGTGCCTTGAGAATCCCTTGCGCTGTACCGGCAGGCGTCTTAAGATTGTTAAAGACCATTTGGGACTGCAACTAAAAAGTTAAATTAATTAACTTTTTATTTAGTGAAGTTAGGTGGTTCTGCCAAAGGGGTGACTTGAACTTCTTTATGCAAGGAACCCATCCCAGCTTTGAACTATAGAAAAATCTGCCGCTTGTAATTTTTTGTCGTAGTGACATTCAACCAAATTGCACGGCTTTCAAATGTGGCATCCATTGAATTTGGTTGAATTTCACTACGACACAATAATTACTACAGGCTGCGTTTTCTATATATCAAAGCTGGCATGAGTTCTTCGCATGTAAAACCTCATTTCACTCCTTTGAGACAACCACCTAACCTCACCAGTTAAAGTATTTATAAGTTTAATTTTTAATTACACTCCTAAGTGGGGTCTTTAAGAATCCTAAGATGCCTGCCGCTACAGCGCAAACAATTCTCAAGGCAGCCAGCAAATATCACCTTTTCGGGATTTTTGAGAATTTTCGGCAGATTTCCGGAAACACCCGGTGTAAATAGAGTGCAATCAAAACTAAAAGATATCAGTAGGTGACGTAACCCTTAAAAACACCTTTTTATAAGTTACATTCATTTTTTAAAAATACAAGGCTACAGCGTAACCTATATAATACCAACAATTATAAGGGTTACAATGTAACTGATATCTGTAACCGTTACAATGTGCCTGATATATGTATCAGTTACAATGTATCTTGCTAAGTTATCCGTTACAAAGTAAAGGACAAACATGATTTTGTACACGTATAGTAAGAGTTACAAAGTTAAGAGTGTAGCTGCTATAAAAGCTCAGAAAATTGCGCATCAAAACAGACGCGTATATGTTACGAACGTGAAATCCCCTCCACTCTGTTTGGATGGTTTTTCAATATTTTTTTATTGTGCAGTCATCATTTGCGCACAAAAAGCAACGGTCTTCTGGCGACGTCTATCACGAGTGACGTCCCACACTGATAATGAGGTATTGAGCTTCCTCTTGATTCGCGGCCTTCTTTTCGTATTTATGCACGATGCAATGATCCACATCAAAATATTAGGCATTTTAATAAACGGGGACTTCACTGAGGCCGACACACTTTTTTATAAGTCTAAATGAACGTTAGTTAATGCAGGGATGAGTTTTTGGAATGATCACTTTACAAACTTTAAAAAAATTGGGCCTCTTGCGGATCGCGTAACGTTGTACTGTCTAGGTTAATGGAATGGTCCCACTGCGCTCGTTTATCGAGGTGTGTCTGCCTATATTTTGATAAATAAGCTTCATAGATCCGCAAATAAAATTGCTTCCAATGACTCTGAACCACATGCTGCTATATTGTTTACACATTACTATCAGGATCTTCTGAATTTTTTTTTGTGCCACCTACTTCAGTTCCAAGTTGGAGTCAATGCGAAAAAACTTCTGTTTGGAACGAAACGGAAGGCACGCAAAAGCTGTTGTGCGGGACCGGCGTTTCATCATTGTCTGAAGGTGTCTTTTTACGCTCTACACTGGCCATAGGCGTGCGCACAGGGGGGGGGGGGGGCGGGCCGCCCCCTCTAATCACCTAAGAGGGGGGACGCAAAATCTGCCCCGTACATTGACCCTTCTAGTCACCCAAGAGGGGGGGGGGGCGCATAATCTGCCCCATACATTGACTTAGTAGGGTGGGGGGAGGGCGTTGCGATGAACCTTCGCCCCCCCTCATAGGAAACCCTGCGCACGCCTATGACACTGGCTAACTATTAATGAGAGCAAAGCAAGCATTTCGCACTTTTAATCTCGAATCAGGGCATTGTTGAAATCGCAGCAATTATGCCGGCCTTCACACAGAAGCTCCTACGCCCGAAAAGAAAAATATTTGCAAATTCCTCAGAATGTCATCATTGGTTTTCCAAAGATCATGTAAATTGACACACAAAAGAAGCAAAAACACGAAGTAAGGCGGAAACATAATTTCGTTTTTATTTACAGAACGTTAAAAACAATGCTTCAAAGACCGCCGTTGTGTTTACAAAGCAAACATTCTTCAGTCTGCGAAAGCTTTTCATTTATGTAGCACTTCCTTCTACGATAGCGCATAAATGATGCGGTAATGAAAGAAATCCAGCTAAGCCACAATAATGGTTTTGCTTAAATACATGATAAATGGAAAAGAAACAGCGGTCTCAAAATCACGAGAGAATGCCGTAGTGCCTCCATAGCGAGATTAGATCAGTTTCTGATAACTTTGCACGTATGCTTTTTTCCATCCTTTCGTTCATATCTGGCGTAAAGTGCTCCTTCCAGCCACCCGTACGAGCAGAACGTACGACGGCATTGACCTGCCGTATCGCACCGGGCTTTTCGAACAACTGCCGCATTGACTCCGGTACACCGGTCCTTGAACTACAACATTTATGTGGTGCCCCAGGACCATTCGAAGCTTCATTTTTCATATACTCAGAACTACTGAACTTTAGTACATCTGTCAACATGCTTTCGTTCCGCAGAAGCTCGTCGTAGCGGTCCCTGTCCAGGAACTCAGCCATCTGGAGTACTTTTTTTCTAGGGTCACTCTTCATCTCCTCGTAGTTTAGGAATAGGACGTTTTCGTCACCACGGCGTTTGTACCACGGCATTACATGCTCAAAGTAGTCGCCGAAATCGGTTTTACCTTCTAGAAAAATCTCGAAGAAGTCTTCGAACTTGCCATCCACGAAGTCGCACTCTGGCAGTGACTTGGTGTGATAGAAGAAGGACACACAGACGTCCTTTGGGTTTCTGCACACGTAGATGTACTTTGCCTGCGGATGCTTCGGGACGAGGTCGTAGGGCAAGTGCGAGCGAATTAGGCCTCTGTCGGGAGTTCTGCCATCGTCTCGGCGCCGAACTTCTCGAGCGAAGGCGCGTACATGTGAAGTTCCAGGACGTCGACGGGCGGGACGCCTCGATGGGCAATCAGGAAGGCAATCTGCTGCGCCCAGTGGGTCCCGCACTTTGGGTACGACAGCAAGAACGTGTCACTCGCAGTGGCTGGGTAACGCACGGCGCCACGCACCACCGCCGGCGAGAAGCGCTTGTTGATCCGCAAGCCATCAACGTCGACGTATAGTGGCCCGCCAGGGCATGGTCTAACATCCGCAGTCATCGCTCGCTCAATCGCTCTGCTGAAACAAGCACACAGTATAAATGGGGGCTGGAAGAAGCATACGGTTTAAATAGCACAAGCCGTTGCACGCCCGGCAAGCAAGCGGAACCAGCTGTCCAAAATAGTGCGTAGGCAAACGCTATCAATATAGACGCTTCGCGGAAGAAAATCTGTCAGTGGAAAAGCTTTTTCTTGCAAATAAACGCTCGTAGAACAAGGTAATATAAGATTGCAGCCTGCAGTTGAAAGAACCCAGTTTCCGATTCATCCCAGACACGAGTGATGAATTGAACAAGTAAGCACGTGCCGGAACATACACGCTCTCCTCACATGATAAAAAAAATAATATCAAAGCTCTGAGGCCGCAGCGGTTGTTGCATTGTTTCATTATGAACTTCCTGACTACTGCCAAGTAATACAAAATATCCGACACTGTTGTTAAAGGGGCCCTGCGACAAAAATTAAGTATGTTGTGTTTAATGCTTGTTCTGGTACTGTGGAATGGGCCAACATCGTTGCGCAAGTGGCATCGCCGAATACGAAGCCGTTCTAATTTTAGTTCACCGGATTAACTACCTTGATTTCGGACTACAGTGACACACATCGGCTATTTTTGTTACGGGAAGTCACGTTTCCTCATGTGGCAGTGAAAACAAAGCCCGTGCGTTTTGATTGCCTTGGCGCAACAAGTACCATGTAATATTCCTATGGTGGTAGCTAGGCCATGTAACTGAGCCATAAAAAGAATAAAACCTCTTTTTTATGCTTTCTCAGAAACAAATCACTTCTGCTTTTAACTGATGTATTTTCAATACAACGGACACGACGCTAGGTGCGCTGTGGAACTTGTGGGAATGAAGTCCCTGAAAAAAAAAAAATCTGGGAATGGTAATCAAAAGATACTCTTCCGCGTTTTGCTTTTTGCGGCATCGGGCGATATCGGCCACACCGGCAGCTGCGAAACACGCAGCGCTTAGTTCGGCACAATGCTGTCAACGTAAAAAGAAAAATTCTAAACGCTTGCCAACCGACGCCTTCCGCGTCATCGGGCGGTATCGTTTCGTCCGGGCCATCAGAGCCATCCTTGCGTTACGCGGGACGCCAGCGGCGCACTTTCAATTTACAATGCAGGGCACTGCTACGTCGCAAGATCTCGCGCTCAAATTTTGTTAGAACACCCGATCACCCAGATTCATTGCGTACACTACACGACAAACCATGGGACCGTCTGCTAGGCGACGCACGCAGTTCGTCATAGGCATGGTTGCAACGCTGTCAAAAAGAGCGGTGGCAAGGCACTGTGTGAGGGCCACCATGAGGAAAGACTTCCGGTATGTCTCTATAACAGGCGCGAGGTGATTGGAAACGGCCTTTGACGTTAGCGGGAGAGATAAATGCGAAAGGGAACGTTTCTTGTCGACGTCTGCTTGAGTTTTGAACTTTGAAGACTAATAACATCAGTTTTGGTGCACCAATTTTCGTAATTCTTTTTGCGCTCGTCTCGGCATTCATTACTACGCGTATTCCAGCACCATATAAGACAGTCGCAAAAGCGTCGCAGGGCCCCTTTATATGAAAGCTTTGTGGTTGTCGCAAACAGGCGTAGTAGCTGTTTATGTCGAATGATCACTTGTTGTTAATTTATTCACTTCTCTCTATATAATATAGAGGAATGGGGCTAGCCGACCTACTTTAACTACTGCGCCTGTCTCTGTCCTAACCAAGTCATGTAACATACGGCGTTTAACTGATGGTAATTTCCCAAAGTCGTGCAACTCACCAAGTCAGACCAAGTAATACTGACTTACACTGTAAGAAAAAAAAAGCCAGTTGACTATTTTTTATGAGAGCTAACTTACCACGTATATGACTCTCTCTGAAGAGACGCGCGAACTCTCTTGGGAGATCACTATACTCTCGTCGAAGAGTCGTGGGACGCAAAAGAGAGCTAACGTGTCTCTTTAAAGAGAGTCATATGCGTGGCTAGTCATGACTCTCCGAAGAGAGTAACACCGACACTTTTTTTTTTCTTAGAGTCATCAAGTCGCGAAACCCACGGTAATCTAATCACATTTGCTAGCGAATGTTGCACCCGTAGCTTCCGCGCCTTGAACGTCGCACGTACTTTCTTTGCTCGTACTAATAGATTTACAGTTTTTTTTTGTCATGTATGGTATAGGCCTTCGGAATTGTCTCCCTGGTAACACTTGCTCTTTACCACTAAACTATGTTTTATTTACTAGTGAAGAGAAGCTTACTTACACCTCAACTATATCATTTGTATCATATTGTTCTTCTGTGTGTGTGTATTTGTTTTACTATTAATAGTATTTTCTAGCACCTTAATTTTGTTTGTTTTCCTACTATAATTATATAACGTCTTCACTCCTGCTATAGCCCCAAATGGAGCTGCAGTATGTTTAAATAAATAAATAAATAAATAAATAAATAAATAAATGTACTACATAAGACAACAATAGCGTCCCGCGTTATCATGTTCGAAGCAAAGTGAAAGCCGATTGTTTGGCGTCATGTAATGGCATTCTTCTGACTCTCCCTTTTCACTGTACTCATTATAGTTTAACTGAAACGCAAAGGAACACCAAGGAAGTCCGCAATAAAAAAAAAATAAGCAAAGCTTACCTCTTGGACTCCACGACGAATTTTCCACACTCACTGCTCCACACAACAAGTCCGGCTGCTATCACACCGCTAGCCGAATTCTCTGTTATATACCCCGCCGCGCAATCTGTCGCTCAAACGACGCAATCGCTGCGATCCACTGCGAGGCAGTATAGAAGCAGCTGCTCAGCGCAGTCTTCACAGCTGGGACTCGGGGATCGCCGCATGAAGAATAGTAGCTGTTTCTGAAGTGTTTTCGTGGCGTACTTCGCGCGGACCTTATCTCCCCATTATCAGTGGCGAGTTCAATGTTCGCGTAGTGTCTTTAGCGAAGCATCCGAGAAGCACTATAGCGCGTAGCAGTTCGTAGAAAGGACCGATTCGGGCTCCGCTCCGTCTACACATCAGCTCCTTTGTGCCGTGTTTATATAAGGCCGTCAAACCACTCGAATGAGAGGCGGTGCGTTGCACGTTACATTAACAAAAAAAGCGGCACCGAGGAAATCATGTTCAGGGCGAGGTGCACGTCTGGCCTCGGGCTTAGATTTTTAAGCACCTGCCAGGACTCTTTTTCTCCTGACGCAATTCTGCGGAATGGATTGGAGGCCGCAATTATGTGTCTTGCGGTCCCTCTGCTTCTTCACGATGTTCGTGTCGTCGTGTTTCAACGAGTTGTTTTTTGTTTTGTTTTCTGAACGCAACACTTCGTGCTTGGTTTGGAATGCTCGAGTGAGTCATTCTTCATGTATTACATTTGGCGAAAACAGAAACATTTCTGAGTGACGTCGTAGACTACTCTCATCTTTAATTCATTCACACTCATTTTCCCCTTGCCAAGTACACGGCAGCCAACCGAATATTTCCTCTGCTCGCCCTTACTCTCTTTACATTTCCATCTCTCTCTTTACCCGCCACGGTGGTCTAGAGGTTCTGGCGCTCGACTGCTGACTCGCAGGTCGCGGGATCGAATCCCGGCCGCGTCGGCCGCATTTTCGATGGAGGCGAAAATGCTTGAGGCCCGTGTGCTTAGATTTAGGTGCACGTTAAAGAACCCCATGTGGTCTGAATTACCGGAGCCCTCTACTTTATGGCGCCTCCCATAATCATATCGTGGTTTTGGGACGTTATGCGCCAACAATTATTATTATAGACCTCTCTCTTTCTTTGAGTGACTCTTCAGATTCTGCTAAGAAGCGGCATTTTCATGTTCCACAGTAAAAAGTTAATTTGTTGAGTTGAAAGTAATAAGTCAATGAAGCAGTATAACACCGCCTTCACGCTGCAGCCTTTTTTTAATAAAGGTGTATATTAATGGCGTCCTCGATACCAAAGCAAACACAAAGTAACGCGCAAGAGAATGTAAAGTATCGCTGTGATGCCTGTTACCGCCATGTTGATCGTTGTCACGGTTGACATTGGAGATTAAAAGAAACACGGCACTCTTGCCTCGTAGTCCTTACGTAAAAAAAGAAAGAAGGAAAACTGAAATGAGTAGTGTACCTAACTGGGCTGGTTGGTGCATGATTAAGACCGGGAACAAACACACTAGACACCAACAAAAACACAGCATCTCCGCAGAGTCTGCTGGTCTTCTGTGCAAACCTTATGTACTTGTGGTATTTCCCATCAATAAACCAGTGGTTGTTAGTTCAGCGCCCTGTCTGTCGTTGTTTCAGCGCCCCGTGTCTAGCGCTGTTTGTTCCCGTCTTGAAATGACGAATGCTTTACGGAAACTTGTCTTACAAGAAATATGGCCTCCTCGAACAATCCTCAGCTTGTTCACGCTCAGTGGTGTACACCGTCGAAAACATTCCTACCTGATCGAATAATGAAATAAAATGAAGCGATGAGAAGCGTAAAGTAACGAATAATAGCCCCCCGCCCCTCCCCCCCATCCTGCTTCCGCATACAACGGCTTTATTCTTTTTTTTTCTTAATAATTGGGCCTCAGATATCGCTCAATTCTTTACTTTAACGGCTCTATGTAGCGTCAAAGGCCTTGTTCTCCCTTGACTTTACAAACGCCTTCTTCGAACACTTATTTATTTTTTTTATTTTTATTCACTTTGCAGCACCACAATTTTGCCTGAGTCAACTGCTTCTGCTAATGGTTAACACGGTAATGTGGTAACATGGTACCCACTCTACGTGAAAAAAAAAGAAAAATGTTTCAAGGCAGGCAGAAACATGAGTATACCGGAGTATACGCGTATATCTTTGGAATACGTCGTGGATGCTCATTTTTCTGAAATTTTGATACCAACATGGGCTGGTAGGTGCGGCCGTACTATCAATGCCTGAATGTCTTTCATGCGCCAGTAACAAACCCAATCTTATCGCTCACTCCAAGCAATAAATCGACATACTTCCCATAACTGTTGCCACATATTCCGACTTACCTTTACATACGCGGCGTCTAAGTGACATCCTGCTGAAGTAACTGAACCTGCAAATGTTGTGACCACAACAAACAGTCCCCCGGCTGTCCCTGTCCTTTACTCCCCCCTCGTCCACTGATGACCACCGTTCAAGGGCAAGCTGCTCGAGCTGCGGCCGTCATTACTAATTTTTCTTTTCCTGCTCCAGTTTTGTATGTGTTTCCTCAAATGAACAACCACTATCTACCAGTACTACTACTGCTAACCAACTAGTACAATAACTACTACTACTACCAATATACTACTACGACCACTGCTACTACTGCTAAAAATCCTGCTGCAACTACTACTCTCATAACTACTACTACTACCCCGACTAGTACTGCTACTACTAAACCACTAATGCTGCTGGTACTACTACTAATACTGCTGATACAACTACTGCCACAACAACTCCTAATTACTATACTACTACTACTACTACTACTACTACTACTACTACTACTACTACTACTACTACTACTACTACTACTACTACTACTACTACTACTACTACTGCTACTGCTGCTACTACTACTACTACTACTACTACTGCTGCTGCTACTACTACTACTACTGCTACTGCTGCTACGACGACTACTACTACTACTACTACTACTACTACTACTACTACTACTACTACTATTACTACTACTACTACTACTACTACTAATACTACTAATACTACTACTACTACAAGTCGCGGGATTGAATACCGGCCGCGGCGGCCGCATTTCGATGGCGGTGAAATGCTAGAGGTGCGTGTACGTAGATTTAGGTGCACGGGAAAGAACCCCAGGAGGTCGAAATTTCTGAAGCCCTACACTACGGCGTCCCTCATAATCATTTCGTGCTTTTGCGACATGAAACCCCAACTAAAATAAATATTAACTACCACTACTACTACAACTTATACCACTACTGCTAGTACGATTGCTACTGCTATACTACTGCGACGTTAGCGCAATGAGAAAGCGCTGTAAAAGCTTTTCCGCGTGTTCTCACCGAGTCTTCATGTGATAAAACAATTCTCGTAGCCTAATTCATTGGTACGCTTTTACCAGACGCATTTTCGTGATTGGGACGTTAGTAGACAGTTTTTGTTTCACGTAAGTGGAAGAGTTCGCGTACGTGGAGCTCCTGCGTGACTAAAGTGCGCACGCGCAGTACGTAGAGTCCGTCCACGCACCTTGCGGACGCGCGTGACATCTTCGCACTTGTGTTTCGTGCAACGAGCACGTGGCTTTCCTACCCAGCGCTTTCCTTAGATTACGGAACTATCGATAAGAGGGCAAGACGGCAGGTTTCAAGATGGTGGCACACCAAAGGAACGCTCCGAGCAGTGCTTCGCGCTAAGGTTTTTGAAAAGTGACGACTTGGATGTGCCTCGTGACATCTGAGAATGCACGCAATCGAAGACAGGATGCACGATTCAATGAGATACACTGAAATCGCTGTGCGCCTGTGGGCTGCCAGGGGAAAAGTGTTCACCGCCCGCCCCCGTCCGCACAATGCGCGATCGCGCAAACAGCAGCAGCTCTTACTCTCAGCTGCATCTTATCATATACTCCACGTTGTCCAGTCAGCCTCTTAAATACTGTTGCTCTTCCCTTGTTATGAGGACATCACTTCCAGCCCAAGAGAATACTCACAACAAATACAAGTTAGAGTGTGCGCGGCGACTATGCGACAATCTACGCCACTCGCTTTGTAACAAAAGCACACTTGTTCGGCTTGAATTTATTCCGCTGAAGTGGTGTCTTCGCCTGCCGCCGAGGAGTACGAAAAGGCATCTCACCGTCCTTCTCTAGCATTACGGTTCGAATAGACAGGAAAATACCCACAGTTAAACTTGGTGTATTTTCCCTAAGTACTATTCTTGTGTGCTTACTGAATATGCTTGCTAATTTATGTCAGCTTAATCTACAGTAAGGTTTTTAATCTTTCATCTCTTTTAGTAACTCTCTTACGTGTGCTCGTGAATATGATCATGATGTACCATTTATTCGTTTTTAATTTTTGTTATCATGCGACCTATGCTCCTATGAACCCCAATTAATACTGTCTAAGAACTACAGTCATGCATTTTCTCTTCTATGTAAGTGCATCTCTTCATCTTGTTTGATTGCACTATTGTAATAGTCCCCATTGGGACTGGCAGTATGTACGCTGACGCTGCACACACAGAAGATACGTGGGAGTCCCTTCTGCGTGCCACCGACTCGGCACAGCAACGCCGGGTAATCTCACGCGCATTGGAGGCCGCGGCGTCCCAAGGCATTCCCGCTGACCTCCTCTAAGCAGCGTAACCGATCTCTGGGTCGGTCCCCTCTTTTGGGAGAAATAAAGTTTTTATCATCATCATGGCAGTATAAACAAACAAACAAACAAACAAACAAACAACAAACAACAAACAAACAAACAAACAAACAAACAAACAAACAAACAAACAAACAAACAAACAAACAAACAAACAAATAAATAAATAAATAAATAAATAAATAAATAAATAAATAAATAAATAAATCGACATGATATGGGTAGTAAAGCAAAATAACAAGCTTGTTTGCTGTTTCAACTACGCAACAGCTAAAACAAAACAAAAAAATAGCGCAGCTTCCAATAAGTCGCTCAAGGCTGGGTCACAGCATAGCTGGTGGGCACCTAGCTGGTCCTGGCTTGGCTTGGCTTTTACCCTGTGATCTGTCTCTTTCCTACTCCTTGCTACACTAAACCATACATGGCTATGCTTGCTCTCCTTTTTTTTACAGCAGAGCTCTTAAGGTCGAGGCTGGCCGTGCGTCGTAGATCGTAAGTAGAAAATTATCGTCATCGTAAACCGGCACGCGTCGTCATTGTCCTTTTCATCGCCTTCCTCTTCTGCTTTGCTACCAGAGGACGTGCGCCGATTTTTCTGACGAGGGATGCAATAACTTGATGGGCGAGAGAACGAGTACAGAGAGAGAAAGAGAGAAAGAAAGCGAGCAGTATATAGAGAGAAAGAAAGAGGAAATCAGATATTCTTGGCGAAAAATATTTTTTTGCCGAGGCGAGATTCGAACTCGCGTACCGACGCTCCGAATGCGGGCGTCCTAACCACTCCGCTATCCAGGCACGCTGGCAGAGCAGAGCATAATGGCCTTGTATATTATTGTGCAGCAATGTGGCGGGGCAGGGAAATGAAGACAAGGAGGAGAGATGCGAGAATGAGGAGGGAAAGGAGGATGGGAGAATGCTTGCAGAGAGATAACTAGAAAGAAAAAGAAACAGAAAAGTAGATAGAAGGAAAGAGAACAAACAGAGACAAAGAAGGCGAGAGGCCGACTACACAGAGAGAGAGGTAGAGAAACAAAGACATAGAAAGAAAGAGAAAGAGAAAAAATTGAAGAAATGAAAGAAAGAGAGAAGAGAGAAAGACAGACAAAAAATAGACAGACAGAAAGAAAGAGTATAAAGCAGCATACAAAAAAGGAAGATAGAAAGAATAACGAGAGAAAGCATAGCCATGTATAGTACAGTATAGCAAGTATAGTTTGTCGTGTGGTGTAGAAAAACTATACGAACTTCAAGAACCGGCGCGCGCTCCCTTCGTTATCTGCTTCATCTTCGTCCTCTTCTTCCTCTTGTGGTTCTAGTCCACCAGCTGTGCTGTGACCCCGTTTTGCGTGACTTTGTCAAGGTGCGCTCATTTTTAAAATATTTTTTTCAGTATTTGTCTTTCTATCTTTCTGTCTTTCTTTCTCTCTCTCTCTCTCTGCAGTCGTTCTCTCGCCTTCTATCTTTTACACTCTTTCTTCTCTCTCTCTCTGTGCTCGTTCTCCCCTCCTCCTTTCCCTTCTCCTCACCCTCACATTTGTCCTCCACACCCTCGCTTCCCTTTAACATTTCTTTGCTATACTATACTACACAAGTTTATGCTACGCCGTGCCAGCGTGCCTGGGTAGCCAAGTGGTTACGACGCTCACCTTCGAATCGTTGGGACGCGGATTCGAGTCCTGCCTCTCTCTCTCTCTCTCTCTCTGTACACGGCAGACCTCGACTATAACAGATCTGCTGTAAAACTCCTACGGCGCGAATGTGCCACAGATATTGGCGTATCCCACTACTCACCACACTTGTCCGCTAAAAATTACCACGGTAACACACGGGCGGCAAACACCGATCTGGATTTCTGTAGAGGCGTAACCAACAATTGAGGCAGACTTATTTATTATTATTTATTTATTTGATTTGCATACATACAAGCACGAGGACACAGAGAAAAGAGGGAGAGAGCAAGCTGTCACCAGAAGGGGCACAACGCCTGCCTGCTCTTTCGGGAGGAGGGAAGAGGCAGAGGAAAGCAAGTTAGGAGGAGAAAAAGAGGAAAGGAGATAGGAAAGTGAAGAAAAAAAATGACGAAGACTTGGACGAACCGTCAGTATTAAATCAGTGATGAACACCGTGGTCGCACGATTCAGCTTCTCTTGTTAACCATCTCTTGTTAACCATCAATTTCATTCTAATTCATGGCAACATATGAATTAAGCGTCTCAGTGTTCTTATGTCTTTTTTTAACGCTCGCCCCGGAACTACGGCCGCTGTGCAGGATCATCGTAATTAGGAGGGTAAACTGCACGGTGTGCAGCTTGAGAATACTTATCTAGCAGCTGTCATGCAACGAATAAAAGGGCGGATGCCGTGAGAGTATTGCGGAGGAAATTGAACGAGAACAGCTTTATGAATTAGGGCCACTTTTTCTCTTGCTATCTCGGTGTGCTTCCCAATAAGCATGTCCTCGTTTCACAGCACCTACATTTTTTGTTCAGGGCAGTGAAATAATTGTGTCAACGGCAAAGAAAGCGAATTTTGAGAAAGACAGGCGGTCTGCTCTGTGCGAGCTGCACCTGATGTCTTTCACAGACGAGATATTCCCCGCCACGTTGTACGGCAAAAGCTGTACTCTGGCACGTGCGTTTGTTTATTTTTTTAAGCGTGAAATGCTTTTAGCTGCATTTGTCGGCTTCCTTCAAGTGACCTTGAACGAAATGCCAACGGCGTCATGTGGGAACTTCGAACGAGACATCCGGGGAACGTCACCTGAACATACAGGCAATCAGTCCAAAAGTTTGAAACAGTGCGATCTTTGGCAGTCACCCCTTCTTACAGGACGATATTGCATAGCCTGGCTGTGGCCCAAACAAATTATAAAATTATTGCTTCAGAGTTTCTCTTATTGTTTGTTTACACTATTACTGAAGCTGTAACTTCTTTCACGGTGCACTTTTATTTACCATTTACAATAGCGACTTTACAAATGCAGATAGGGCACCATACACTTGATATTTTAAAGGCCAGCGCCAAGCCTGTGTACTTTTGAACTGAGTGGTGGGAACTGTAAACGGAGCGCTGCCAAAGGCAGTGGTTTCGCGCCGCGGATTGGCTCATTCCTCGAAAGATGGCGCCACGCTGCGTGCAGAGTATCAGCCTGCTGTCGCCTCGTGGCCGCATCGGCCGCATACGCTAGGCAAAGCCCAACTTTTATCTCGCACAGTGACAGCAAACAATGACGTCCATATGAACAGGTGCAGAGTGTAGTGTGGTATAGTAGTTTGGTGGGTTTGCCTTCGCGCAAATACAGATTATGGGTAGTATAATTTCCAACCAACCCTGCTTTGCTGGTAGACGTTTCAAGCTTACATGTACTTTCAATGAAGGGAGAGCAGCAATATTTTTGTATGGGATCAGGCTTCACCGACAAAAAGAACTGTCCCCACCGCTGGGCACAGGCTTCGCGGCATTATTTGGGAAACTTCATGATAGTTTGAGACTGTTCTAATAAGACGGCGCGCACGACGCGAGCAGTCGGGATTATTCCGGAGCTAAAGCGAGCACCAGAGATGAGGCTGAAATGTTCGATCACGCGTGTATAAAAGATGACACGTTCAGCCCACGATCAAATTATGCACGACCCAGGCTTGTGCTGGCCGCGATCAGTGTGCAGCGAGTAGGGCTTATACTTTGGGTTCTTGTTTTCCTGGGCACAACTTCACCAAATAAGGACTTCCATATTTACCAGTCCGACTGTCCCCTTCTTCACCACACAACCACACGATAATGTCTAGTATTCCGTTATTTTTTCTTGTGCGACAAAAAAAAAATGTCATAAGTAAATAAAACAAATGTATTTCCTTGGCCCATGTCTGTTTCTTCTTCTTATTTCGACCCTGAACACCCCTTTTTTCCCTGTCCCACTCGGCTCTCTTCTTGTCCCTTAAGTTTACACCTACCATTATGGAGATGGGCAGGGCATGTAGCTCGTAGGCATGATAAGCGCTGGTCATGAAGAGTGACAGTCTGGATTCCAAGAGAAGGCAAACGCGCGAGGGGGAGACAAAGTTAGGTGGGCAGATGAGATTAAGAAGTTTGCGGCTATAACGCGGCCGCAGCAAGCACAGTACCGGGTTGATTGTGTAACATGTGAAAGGCCTTTGCCCTGCAGTGGGTGCAGTCAGGCTGATGATGATGAAGATTATGGTGTATTTTCTTGGTGGGACTTGATTCTAAACCGGGCCCTCGCGCTTGCTAGGTACCCTGGGGGGCACACAATGTATTAGTTGTGGTTTTATATCCCATAAAAGGAGGCAACAGAATTTTATTACAACGCACAAATATTGATAGCACAAACCTCCTGTCAAGCACTGGGTGAATAACAATATAATTTAAAATTCATTCATTGCAACCAAGGGTTCTATCCTATCTACTCACGAAGCAACACATAGTTTTGTCTTCTCTGCTTCGATTAAACTAGCCCTGCTTTCCTGAAAATAAGCACGCACCCGTGCTCGAAGAAGGTGACTAAATCTGCACCATATGAAATAGAGGATGACACTCAGCTACACAGCATTTAAATAAACATAGCTACGAAGAGGTCAGTATCCAGCGTAATATGAAATGGTGACCGCTATAAGAGTAATAGAAATTGCGAACCATTCCACTTCGTGAAGGTGGATTACCAGTGAAGCTGTTTAACGCATGACACAGTAGTGGCATAGGACTTCGAACCAAAGCCGATCACCCATCCTGCATTTGGTCCCAAATGTGAGCCCAGGTGCAGACGGGTCCACTGTTAAAGGGAGCACTTGCGTGCAGGGCATGTTTAGATTTCGCTCTCTTGCAAAAACATAGTGGCTTAGATTTGCATAAAGCTACTGGTGGTTGACAGTTCTGCCTCTTATTTGACGGACTCGTGCAGTGTATGAACAATGTTTCCCTGTCCACTTGCTGTTAGAGGGCTTGCGAACGACAAAGACCTGTGGTGCAGTGCCGCACGATTCAGTGAAATCACTTTTTCCCCCTTCCCTCCAATCTCTCTCTCCTTCTCATCATTCTATTCCCCTTATCCAATACCCCAGTACAGTGTAGCCAGCCGGAAGCTTTTTTGGTTAACGTCCCTGGCTTCAACCTTTCTGTTTCCTTCCATGTGAACTAAGAGCCTACGAGATTTTTTAGAATGCTTTGCATACCGAGCTTGTGTAAGTAAGAAAAGATACATATTTCGTGTGTATTTTATTTTTATTTTTACTGATCTGAGCAGAACCTTCTGTAGTATATATGAACTTGAGAGTGTGCTTATCAGTTCAATGCATTTAATCGTTGCACGGTTCTTCTTTACGCGTAAAAGTTTAAAGAATCCGTGAAGAGATCGGGAGATTAGGGCGCTTCTATAGCACGTAGATTAGTGCACCCTTGCTTAAATGAATACAAATCAATGATGAAGTATGAAATCTGTAGTGTGCTCCTTATTGCTGATCTTTTTACACTGTCATATATCCACACATGCGTGAACTTTGTGGATGCCTATCGAACAGGGGTCTCAAACGTATCTCAGCCAGCGGGCCGCAGTCCCGAAATTCAGTCCAACAAGGGCCGGGATTCTAAAGAAGGTCCGAGAGTAGGGGGGGGGGGGGGGTGAACAAAATGTAATCTAACGTTGCCATTTGAAGGAACGCATTTCGCATATCTCATACACGTGTCATACCCGAAGGGCATTTGAAGTAGGTTTTGAGAAAGATATCGAACCGATATCCATACCTATGTGCAGAATGACTAAAATTCTGAATAGAGTTTTTGTACCCTAGAAAAAAAAAAGATCCTTGAGACCAGTCCCGTCTCTGCAACGCCCGCGAACAATGCGTTATAAATCGCAGTAGGCGAGAAGATAACGCGAATACTATTTTGCGAAGTCACAAAAGTTTATTCATTGGGAAGCCGCGAGCCCCTAGCAAAAGGTTCGCGAGCCGCGTGTTGGAGATCCCTGCCATAGAATGTCCCTGTAATCTGAACGATGATTGAGAAAAGCAAAAACCATCTTGCTTCCTACCGTGACTACTAAAACTTGCGGGCTGCATACGCATGACTCACTTAACCTTCAAGGAATGCACAAACATGAAGAAAGAAATGAAGTTCATGCACACATTCACACACTCATTACCGGCACACAGGAAACAGGTGACGAGCCGCTGTGGATCATTTAAGCTTTCTTTCCCGTTATTTCAATACGCCTGCGCCATAGCTTCTGGCGCGTGGCAGGATGTGCGTGGTACAGTTTTATTACTTGCCGGGTTGGGCTTCCTGACGGCTTCATGTGATGGAGCGACAGCTCAAAGGAACAATTCTATTGAAGGAAACTCCAGAGTGATAAATTTCCCAAAATATCTTTGTTCGCGGTTTTTAATTTCGCAGGCACGGTATTTTTGTCTGTAAAACTCAGAAGTCGCAAAGAAAATTCTCACAATAGAAGTCCAAAGTGGCGAGAAAGTAGCCATGAAGCCAGCCTGAAATTTTGATCGCCAGACGGGGTCATTAATTAGCCAACTTCACTCACAGTGGCCACTAACCACGACAACCCTAGGTATATAAACGGCCGCACTATGGCGTTACAATATAGTGTAGTGTGCACGAAGCCAAATTAAATAAAATCACTTTGCTATGCAATTGTTCTTCACTGCATCGATGGCGCGTCCTATAGAGCAGTAGTGATCGCACCGACTGACGGTCTTCTAAGCCAAATAGATACGACGATCGCAGCATTAGCGGGTGAAAACCTTAATGAAGGCCTGATATTAGAAAGCTTGTTGCACAGCTGACAACATGGAAGGGCAACGACTGCCAATGCAGGTGGTCTGACTCTACGAGGGCAGGCCTGCGGCACAGAAGTAGGTCGACGCTGAGGTTATCGCCCCCATCCCCTTCCCTCCAGAGTCGTACGAGTATGAACAGCGCCCAACTCATCGTCTCGGCCTCGCGTGCTTACCCTCGGACGCACCGCGTATAGGGCGTGGAGGGGATAGGGGTCTATTGCACCCGAACTTGACGCACAATATAGCAGTTATCATAATTGGCTCTTGATGTGTCCTCAGGATTGCAACGATGATCCATCCCAACCGTCGTCTATTATCGCCGCCCTGATTGGCTATCGCTCTGCCACAATTTCGTTGCGAGCCCTCTTCAAAAACCACCTGACATCTTATCCGATGGCCGTTCGGACGAAGTCTCGCACCGACTGCTCCACACTTTTACTCAGTCGGACCTCTCACGTCAGCTTTAATACGCAGTGTTATGGCTACGCGTGTTTTTTTTTTCTTTTTTTTAGGATAACGCAGAACAAGGAAGCCTGAAGTTGCATTCAAAGAGATGTGTACTTCCCACCTTTATCCCGGAAAGACGGGAACCAATGGCAGGCCTTTTAGAGAAACAATTCATCGCTTCATTTTCAGTTTTGCATCCATTACGCAGCACGTTTTCTTTCGGAGTCGACCAAGGAAAGGGGCGGGGGGGGGGGCGGTTGAACTTGTAATGTGATGTCGTAACAATGTAACAAACAGTATATATGTACTCCTATCTGAAAAGCTATAGTGTAGGCTGAGAAGCTGTAGTGTAGTGTTGCTCATCCCCGCAGGAATACGCTAAAGAACGCTGCGTACGCTTCGCTTCGATAAATGTTATGTCGGTGCTGTATCGTGAGTACTGACGTTACGTCGAACCATAAGCTATAGCTTATTGCGCGACGCAACTGGCAATTATTTACAACCCTTACACGTTACACGTCTTACACAAAGATTCTGCTTTATGAGTTGCTTTAAGTGGCATATAATTTATTGCTATTTAGCGAGAATTATAAATGTAAGGCATGCCTCCTTCCCCTCTCCGCCCCCCTTCATGGTCTGAGTTCACAATAAGCTAAATCACCAGGTACTGTTGCTAAGTGAAAAAAATTAGGTGAGGTTTAACTCCTATATACCTAGCTGGCATGAGTGACAACTATGTTTCTTTCGCCCCGTAATTAGTCAATCGATCTGGCTTCCCTTTGCTTCGGTGTTTCAGCAGGCAACTTTGCCTTCGGTTGAGATTTTGCAGCCAGCCGCCTAGCTATAGATGCTGCACGGCTGGACTCAGCCAGTCGCTTGCGCTGAAGCGCATGTACAGATGTCACAGCCGACGGCGCGCCATCCATGGCAAGACTGAGCGACCAAGCGCCGGCGTAGCCGCCGTTAAGGAGCCGCTAAATCACGCAGAGGTCAAAATTTAGTAGTGGCGTTGCAGTTGTACACGAGTTTACAGCGAACACTAGAGGCGTTACAGGCGTTTGATAATCGAAATGCGGTCCTTACTCGTTTCGCTCTTTCGTTCGCTATGCTCCATTCGTCGGCTTGCCTGTCCGCCTGCCATACTTACACTTGCGCTCCGGCAGCTCAAGGTCATTGCGACGCGATGAATAACCTTGAAAGCGTAGTAGAGCTTTCGCTCTGATACTCACAGGGTCCCTTATGAATTCGCCTCAGACGACTCGAAGGCGAAAGCTATACATTGAGGCTAAGTTGGATTAGCGGCCTTAGAGCCCGTTCTAAGCTCTCTTAGAGAGAGAGAGAGAGAGATGCTCTTTATTAGAAATACAGAGATTTTTGCCGGCGTCAGTATACCGCTGGCATGCTACTCTGTGTAGGGATGGGGAATGGGATTGACGCCTACTACAAGCACAGTTGCTAGGTGCCCACTACGCTATACTGCATCACCGTTTAGTGAAGTAGCGATGTACCCACTACGTGCCTGTAAGGCAGTGTGTGCACCTACATAGCTGCGCACTATGTTGACGCTGTGGCTGATGGCGATGATGATGAATTATGAATAAGTCCCTTGTAATCGGTGGGCGCCCCTATACCATTCACTCGTTATGCAATTCACACGGTGTGACGCCTGGTGCGGTGTGACACCTTCTGCCACGCAATACTGCATCTGTTAACGAGACTCCTTGACAGACAGAACATCTGTATAGGGTCTTTTCTGATGGATCTTCAAGCGCTGGCGTGGCTCTGTGTTAGAATGTTTCGTTGCCGCACAGAGTACCCGGGTTCGGTTCCAGCTAAAAACATGTTTTTTTTTTGTTTAATTTATCACTGTGCGCTAAATCACGGGAGTATCTGCGCCGCACGCCGCGGCCAGCATCTGAAGCGGCTCGTAAATCTTTCCCCTGAATAAATAGGTGTTCTATTCTCACGTTCCTTATCGTCCCATTGAAATGTTTTGTGAAAGGTAAATCGATAGCGAATGGAACAACAAGCAGACGGGATGTCCTTTTGATGAATAACTACACAGGTGATGTAGGTGTGCACACAGTGTCCACTAATTTTGTTGTTCATACAGCTATGACCCATATCGTACCGTCGTTCACGTTGTATATTAATAACAGGCAGCATTGTATAGCGTTACTTGAGGACAATAGCTCTGTCCAAGATTGAAATCTGGGAGTTTACATGCCTGATGTGATATCTGGTTGACTAAGTGGCGGAGCACCTCTTTTCTTTGTTCATTTGCTAAGGAGGGCTTTTTCCTCTACCTTTCTCTCTCTCTCTCTCTCTAAGGAGGGATGCATTACTTTTGCATAGGCAGTCCAAAATATGAATATGCATAATAATAATTCTTGCATGGTACACCACGCATTATAATATCAATAATTTAAAGCTGTTCTTCCTACTATACCTTCGAGAAGTCATCCGATATCCCTACACAGCTGCTGTGGTATAATTAACAAATTAAGTTACACCGCGAGGCCGTAGAGACGAAATGTTTTTTGTTTCTAAAAGCGCCAAGTCCGCTTTTAATGAAACTGAGAAAAGGGCAGTCATTTGGTACTGACAATATGTTCGGGGCTGCTCCAAGAATTGTTTGCCAATCTGCTCCTGCCACCCAAAATACTTCAAACCTATATTGAGGCTGTAACCTATATAGCCCACCATCATCGGTATTAAGGAGTGAAATTTGAAATTGCCTCTTATAAATTGGAACATTTCGTTTGGCTCTAAACTGGTTACGAAAACGTAGTCTAAATGGAAGCGAATGAACGATATATGGAGGAATATTTTGCCTCATAATTAACGCCATCATGCGCTTTCGCCGTTGCCATCTTTTGTTCCATTAGCGTGAGGGCGATGACTGGGCTTGAAGTGCGAGTGGTCCTTCCTGGGAACAGGCGCACTGTCCTGGACTGTCGGCAGCATTTTCTTGTTCCTGGCATCTATTGAAGGCCTCCGAAAATGCTTCAGCTCTTTTTATTCTTAGCTTCTTCCAAGCTAGTTTAAGCGGCGCTGTTTAGGATCACTTCTTCAAGGAATAGATCGGTACCCAATAACTTCATTTGCGTTGTCTTCCATAATATACCGTCTTGGAGCGAAAGAAGGGCATGATACTGTGGCGGGAAATTCGTAAAGAAACACTAACAGACAGACAGAAGTAGGAAAGTCGGCCTCTTAATCTTTCGATTCGAGGTTTGCCCTGCAATATCATGTCCTTCAGTAAGTAGAAACTTACCCAAGAAATAGCAATTTTCGAACGAAAGCACGAAAACAAAGCAACTAGGTCCCGAATAACACACTCCATGGATGCTGCCATGTTGGTCGTTTTGGTCACTATTGTTGACGCAGCGCTGGTTTAATGGTCCGGGCTCAGTTTGATTCAATCAAGTGCAGGATTTTAGTAAGATTTTATTTGAAACTGCTTTTTTAGTCGACGTTACAATCACAAATTGCTCCATTTTGATTACAAACGTTTCAAATGTAAAATATACTTGGGCCTTCTTTACGTTCCTATGAAATTTAGCCCAGTTTAGGTTTCTGAATTTGGCTCTTTTAGAAAAAAAAACCGCTACAAATGTAATATTGCACTTGTTGGACGCAAGCAATTATTGATCCCGGGGTGTCAAAACCAATCCGGAAACACCCCTATAGTGAACTTGATCCGATTGTGATCCTCGTATTCCAACATTAATAGCCTTCTGTTCTAAGATTCGTCGCCCTTAATATTAATGGGGGGGGGGGAAGGGGTTGACGTCCCAAAACCATGCTATGAGTAGGACATACGCCGCTGTGGAGGGCTCCGGAAATTTCAACCACCTGGGCTTCTTTAACGTGCACCTAAATATAAGCACACGAGTCTACCCTATTTTTACTCCATCGAAATGCGGCCGCCGCGACCGGGATTCGATCCCGCGACATTTCAGGTCAGCACCAGCAATCTAGCACCATAACCACGAGGCCACCGCGGCAATTTATTTTTTGCCCTTACATGCACAAAAACAAAACTAAATGATGGAAAGCGGAACAAATAATCGTTGGTAGGAAGGAACAGGCCAGTCGGAGGGGAGGAGGAAGAGATGATTTTTTTTATTAAGACTGTTCACTCACGACGCAAGCCACCGGTTCTTATCCGTAATAGCCATGGCCGTAACCTCCGTGTCCTCCGTGACCGTAACCGCCATGACCATATCCATGGCCGTAGATTATCTTCTTGAATCCGTATCCGTGACCATAGCCTCCGTGACCGTGACCGTAGCCGCCGTATCCATGGCCGTAACCTCCGTAACCACCATATCCTCCGTAGCCACGGCCGTAACCGCCATAACCTCCATATCCGTGACCGTATCCACCATATCCTCCGTAGCCGCCATAACCACCATAGCCGCCATATCCGCCGTAGCCACCATAGCCACCGTAGTGTCCAAGGCCATAGCCGTAGCCAGCATAGGAGACGGCAGCTGCCATGCACAGAACAGCGAGCGCGAGCTGCAGGGAGGAATGTCATATTACGCGAACGGAAGCACACCTTGGCGGTCTCCAATGGCTGTTGAGAACGCAGTAATGGTGGCGCCTTATTCAGCTTTGGCAAATGTTTTCTGAGTGCGGCGCCTGAGTTCACCGTACGCATCCTTTTCCTTAGAATGTCATCAGGTATTGGCATTACCAGCTGGACGCCTGCAGAGTACGCTTTCTACCTTCATATCAATAACCAAATCTGCGAGAACTGAAGCGGCGGTAACCGCATGATCCTACCGCCGCATTGACCTAGAGTCTTCGCAAAATAAGCCTACATGCTGTAAATGGCGATACTTGCTCAGAAGAGCACAATTTTAAAGAGAGCGTATAAAATATGTGATGCACTGCCGTTTGGAAAATTGCGTTCCTTCTGGCCATACGTCGCAAGACCTTCTCTGTTTTACATGTTGGCTAGGTTCTTTCACATCCTTTGAGCTCATCGGTTGTAGCAGAATGAACGAAATTTTTACTGCCCACATAATCGTAATCTCTCGGCTATCTACAGTTTCTGCTGGCCAAGGGATTTTGACCGCGATGTTCATTTATGACTGCTGATAACCAGGGAACTTACGTTATTAGATAAATCGACCGATTAGGAAGAGGTGTCGCCAAAAGTATATTTCTATCAGATGTGAAAATGTGAACATCTCGATGGCGCAGTAAAAATCAAACAAGCACCTTTTCTATATAATATATACAACTCATAGAAACAGCTGTGCGCTTCACGAAGGAACTGCTCAAAAAGCTTGTTGAACATGGTGGTTTTGTCTACCTTTAAATAAGTTAAATGATGACTATAACGTTTGACTTCTGTAGATAATTTTTTTCTCTTTTTGGTCGCTGTTTCTGCTTTGGTTTGGCTACAAACTGAAAATATAGTAGAATGCTGGGTGTCACGTTCTTGTGTACACAGCTTCGAGCACAGCTCAAATACCAGCTGTACCGTTGCCAGTGTCATAAATAGTGGGCACTGACATCTTATAGCTTTTAATTGGCGCTGAAGAAGCACTGAAAAGGGGTGACTTACTAAGCATCGCAGGTGTATCTAAAGCTTGAAGGCTTTGTTTCTCACACACACACCTAATCTTGAACCTAATCGGCGCACTGATCTACAGCCTTTGTTAAGTGATACCGAATAATTCAGTAAGGGCTCATATTCAAATCTCTTAATCACTGGTAGATTGAGATACGGAGTGGCTCTGAGTATGCTGAAGGATTCCCTCAACGGCAGGGTGTCACCGAGTAAAAATTTAACGCTCCTTACCACGGCTTTCATGTTTGTCGGTGTACGGCGATCCTCGTCTTGCACAGATCTGAAGGAGCGGACACTGCGGGTGCCCCAGGTCAGTGGAAGTTGGCTTTTATACCCAAGCTTCGGCTTTGACGTTTACGTGGCGCTCATGGGCTGGGCCAATATCCGGAAACGTTTTCGCCCCTCTGGCGAGCCACAAGAGCGGTGCTAAAGGGCCGACCGGTCGTGTTCCAATGGCTGGGCTCATTGTCAAGAATTGACGGTAACCTTGTCTCGATATCCCCCTCCTTGCTTCTTTTTTTCTTTCTTCCTTCATCTGCCACGTGGCCCGCCCCTTGAAAGCTCACCCGAACATTTCACTCTGCAGGCTGCTCCCGGGTGTCAGTGTTTTAAGCGTCCCAGCCGTTCAAGGTGGCCCGTAAATATAGGCCATTGTTGCTCCCGTTGCAAGCCATCCTGAGGAATTTCGTGCCTATCGATACTGCGTTATTTCGCGGCGCAGCATTGACGGCTATTCTTGCTGTCACCATTGCTGGCGATCTGAGATGGTTTTGATGAACAATACTACCCTTTGTTTCCCGTTACTCACCTTAAATGCAGGGGAGAAATGTTTACCTTGAGTCAGCTGCACCCGCGCAGCACATCGTGACAATTGCGATTCTTGTCAATGAGTAGCTACGTGTCAACCGCGCCCCGTACCGCTGGTAATGTGATTACAATTGCTGCTAACATTAAATAATACAATTATTGAAGCCGTTGAATGAATCTCACTGGATATATGAAAGGGCGATTAAACTCAACCAGATACGGCTTTCCACGTGGCATCGACAGTGAGCTTAAAGAAATGCGGATTCTGTGATGAATAGAAAGTTAACGCTGTTTAGCCGTCCAGCTTGTCACATGGGATACCACTGCTCTCGACGTAGATTATATCTCTGATTTGAGGTACAGGATTCAGGATCAGTGCCCCTGTTGAAGGAGGGTTCTGCATTCTTCGCATTTTTCGTTCACGCAGAATTTTTGAGCCGCTATCACCATTAAAGAAACATGCATTACAAAAAAAAATGTAGGTGGGCAACTCAGTTCTTTCATTAAAGTTAAATTGAGATAATGTTGCATTTTTAGGTATTTTTTTCTGTGCTGGCTGCGACGTTGTGTTCCTCTTTATTTTACAGCGAAAGCTGTTATGAGATCATTTCAACGACCGTTTTTGGCGCCGTAGTTGTCCGCCGCCGCCGCCGCCGCCGGTATCCGTAACCACTATCGCACGAAATAGGAAAAAAAGGAAATAAGAAAAAATGGAACGAGGTTCGAACCTCGGTCCTCTGCGTGGGAGCCCAGTGTTCTACCTCAGGGCCATGCCGGTGCTTTTTTTTTTTCTTTCATGGTATTTATTATAATGCGTATTTAAAATTATCACAAACGCTATGACGTAGTGATGCATTCACTTAGCGACAATAATCGCACAAGCACTGCGCAAGCATTCAAATGCTTACATGCATATATACTGTGCAAGTCCAGAGAAACAGGAAAAGTTCTTCAAATCTTGTCACACGTGGAGGCTGGTAAGGATGAACACCTCATCAAGATGGGGTGCCAGTCTGGTCTGATGTCAAGTTCTTCGTAAATGTCCTTCAGATGGAGAGCCATACGCATGAAATGCATACTTGAAGCAGTGGTTAGTTCTTCATTACGGTCTTGCATGCGCGTTTTCCAGACTGTGCAGTCCCACAAGGAAAAACATGTCAAAGGGCACTTCATCAAGAGACGTTGGGAGAAGGTAACGTATAGTATGTGAGTTAATGTTAAAATATTTTTGAACATTTCGTTGAAGGATGTCCCAAAACAGAATGGCATCTTTGCAGCTAATAAAACAGTGTTCTACTGTCTCTGGTACATCGCAAAGACGACAGTTAACTGAAGAAACAAAAATACCTTTCCTCTGCAACCATGATTTCACCGGCAGTGTATCAGTATGGAGTTTGTAAAAGAAGGTTTTTGTATCAGGAGAAAGATGCATTTTCCGAAGTCGTTTTAGTACGTCATATCCTGGAAGGTCAGGATATAATGAGCGGTAAAGTGGAGGTGGAAAAAGCATGGATAACAAATCCTTGTAGAGTCTCTTGCGTGATACTGTGCATAGATATTCTATGGAAAACCGGACCTTGAGAAACCGAACAGCGATGAAAACTTCTTGCATAAATCCCCACAAACACGGGCGTACAGAGAAATCTGAGGAAACAGTCAAGTCAGGTAAAGTATTAACAAACGTAATCTGCAAGAATGATCGAATAATGGGATGGGAACTGTCGCGAAAAAAGTTGAACCGTTAAACAATTTGCCATAGATATAAATGAACTAAACCCGGCCCTCCCTCCTTAACTGGCCTGAATAGGTTGTCCCGTCTCATTGGTTCAAACGTCGAAGACCACACCAAAGTTGCGAAAGTCCGATGAAAGCGCTGTATGTAAGATCGAGCGAAATGAATAAGTTGCAAAACATAGTATAGCTTTGTGGCTAAAAATGTGTTGCAAGCTTCAGCTCTCCCAAAGATGGAAAGACGATGTGGAACATAAGTTTGGGCCTGTCGTTCAAGCTTAGGAACACGTTCTTTCCAGTATCGTGCGATGAATCTGTACGCATCTAGCGGCACACCGAGGTACTTTGGTGGAATATGAGTCCAATTAATTCCTGCGAACTTCTCCGGCGTACTACCCCATGATCCAAACCATAATCCTAAACTTTTAGATGTGTTTCAACGAGCACCTGATACAATGCCGAATTTACTTATTGTAGATACCACATTCTCCACACTTCGTTTGTCTGAGCAAAAGAAAGCTACGTCATCTGCATAAGCCAATACCTCAACTTCATTGCCTAATATATTGAAGCGGCGAATACTATTCGATCGTATTATGCTCAAGCATAGCGGTTCAAGATAAAGTGCGAACAGCAGTGGGGACATTGGGCAGCCTTGCTTTACAGAAGAGCAAATAGATACCGGCTTTGACAGATGGCCATTAATAATTAGACGAGTTGAACAGTCATTGTAACAAAGTTTAACGCCTTCCAGCAGAACAGAGGCAACATTTGCTTGTTGCAGAAGGGAAAACAGAAAGGAATGACTGACACGGTCAAAAGCTTTGACAAGGTCTACCTGTAGCATAGCAAACTGTCCTTGACAACTGTAGCAATCTGAAGAAGTGTTCGAGCGATGTGAATATTTGTTTGTATGGAGTGACCCCTAATTCCACATGTCTGGTGAGAACCAATAAGTACTGACATCACAAACTGTAACCGATTTGATATCTCAGCAAAAATTTTGTAGTCAACATTTGTCAACCCTATTGGCCTGTAGCCTTCAACGGAAAGAAGTTTTTCCTTTTCAGAACTTTTTGGAATGAGAACAGTATGGCTTTTGCAAAAAGACTGTGGGAGAGTCTTCATGACGTAACTTTGTCTAAATATATCCAGCAGAATAGTACTGAGAGCTGTTTTGAATGATTTGTAAAATTCAGCAGGAATCCCATCAGGGCCAGGTGTTTTTGACAAAGGTAGTTGATCAATGGCCTGCTTAATTTCCTCTAACGTGATGGGACTACTAATGATTGCGCAATCATCTTCGCTCAATGGGCTTAACAGAGAAACAGAATTTGTTTTGGTTTTCGCCACCATGGTCATCAGGAAAGAGCACTAAACAGCACCTTGTAGTACCTTTCGAATTGCAAGATAATGTCTCCTGTATCTGTTAGAAGAGCACGTTAGAAATCAGATCTGGAATAAACTTGGACATTTGCGTGGCGCCGCTCATGAAGTAAAGCTTGACGCGTCGGTAGCTCAGAATTCAAAGTCCTGCTGTGCCGAGAT
>NC_051180.1:134331778-134361632 GCF_013339695.2 Rhipicephalus sanguineus | reverse complement strand
CGAATGTAGGTGTCTTCTAAGTGCTCAGGAAGCCACAGGAGCTTCATCTTTACTTCTGTGGGTTCCGGGTCAATCACAAGGCATCGACGACTCTTGACAAGAAATTCACCACGTGTGACTAACTTTGTTTTCGTCATTGTTGACTTGCACGTCACCATCCATACGTGTGGACATTTGGAATTGACTTATCGAGCTGATTTCCTTTTAGGTAGATAATGTTCCGAAGAGCATCTCTGTAGTCTTGAACACGGTAAGGGCGACCAGCCAAGTCCGCGTGTAGAAAGACGGAGTCCACAACCAGCTTACCGGTAGGAAGGCGAGGCAGCACAACACGGTAGTCATTACTGCTGGCTGAAGCCTGAGCAGCACCTCGGCTCAAAGCCGATAGATACTTTCAGGCGGAGAACATGAAAAACGCGACCGTTCGTTCCGTCGTCTTCGTCGTCTCCAGGGCTTGAAAATGAGTTGCAAAAAGACCCTATACAGGCTTCATGTCGGGAAGGAACCACATTAACATATGTAATGTAGTGTGGTAGAAGAGTAGAATAACAACTAGGCGTCACACAAACGCGAATTCTGCAACCGGGCGTCACACAATGCAACTTGCGCAACGAGTGGGTTGTTGAGTGCTTCCAACCCATTACAAAGGCCTCTGCGATAATTCTTCATCGTCATCAGCCACAGCACCAACAAAGTGCACATAATGCCTTACAAGTGTTTAGCGAGTACCACGGTTCTCCGCAGAATGACGAAAAATTGCATAGTGGCTGCTTCCCTACTTCACAAAAATTATGATGATTTATAGCGTAGTGGGTTCCTAGCAAGTGCACTTCTATTGGTTGCCAAGGAAGCCCATAATGCTCCCATGATCCATTTCCTCAGGATCTCAATAAAGTTAATTCCTTCTCTCTCTCTCTCGGTTAACGTATGTTATAAAGCGTGGTGGGACATTTAAATAACGACCGGGCGTACACAATATGAATTACGTAAAATAGTGGGTCGTTTAGAGCTTCCAACCCATTACAAAGGGCTCAGCCATAATTCTTCATCGTCATCAACCACCGCAATAACAAAGTGAACATAATGCCTCACAGATGGCACCTCGCTTCTCCGCAAAATAACGAATAATGTCGTGGTGGGTGCTTCCCGACTTCCCAAAAATTATGATTTGTGGCGTAGTTGTTACGTTGCAAATGTACTTGTATTAGTAGCCATAGGAGAGTTTATAACGGGCTCTAGAAATGTCGCTCTTCGAGCTTTCGCTGTGACTGTGCTGCGCTTTCCGCGCAGGCCTGGCGTTTTTTCTTAATGCAATTTCTTATTTTTATTTTGAACATTTTTTTATTTCTTTACGTTCTCTTTGTCATGTTTTCCTCTAGGGTTTTTCTTAGTTTCTGACTAAAGTAAACATCATGAAAAGCAATACAGCTAAACAGAGATCAGAGACTGCGCGACCTACGACGTTAGAGAATGGGTGGAGACGTCCTGCGAAGACAGTGTCTTCAAAATGAAGAAAGGAACATGTCAAACCGAAACGACTCTCCGAGTCAGTTTTCAACATAGCTTTCATCGGCATGTCCGAAGTACTTGTAGTTTTCAACATAGCTTTCATCGGCATGTCCGAAGAACGTTGTTATTGCCTCTCGACTGTTTGTGAGTATTTCAGGTAAGCATAGTTAATTATTTGGCAAATGTACACCGGTTGTTCCAGTTAACGTGGACCAACGTGTTAATGTGTTCCAGTTAATGTGGATTTTAAAAAGAAGCAAGAGCTCTAGCAAAATCGTACCAACCGAATTTCAACGCTAGTCATGCGCACCTTTTTCATCATTATGCATTAAAATAGTTGCATTTACTTGGTGAGCTTTCTAAGTATTGCTTGGATCGCTCATATGGCAATTTTAATGTTGTAGGCAGCCTCGAGAAAACTGGAAGTTATGCCTTTAAATTGGTGCTAACATTGGCGTGTTCTGTTTTTCAAAGCAAGGAAAACAAAATTCCGCGAAATACGCGATATATCAAATAGAAACGCGCTTGCGTGCTCCTACTCAAGAGATTGCAGGCGAATTTGATGTATACACGGCTGCATTCCTTTGGCGCCATTGTTGCGCGACCTTCGCCATATAGGATGACCTGATAGGCTTCGCGACGTAACTGGAGGTGAGATAAGGGTGAGCACCTGATGATGCAACAATGTTCTTATTCGGCACTCAGCTAAGCTTTAACCTTTGACATGCCAAGGGGAATCAATTATAGCCGAGAAAGTTATACGCTGGTCGTACAGACTCGCCAAAACGCATTAAAGAGCCATGCGCCCGCGCAAAGCTTCCGCCTTTATTACCAGAGAGGGGGGTGGGGATTGCGTGGAATGATTTGAGGAGAAGCATTCCATGTGCTCCTATCTACCAAACAAAAGGAGTGCTCTTGTAGTCGTAAGTGCGTTGTAGCGGGTCTGCTGCTTGGGAACCGCAACGCCCCACCCCCCCTCCCCCTCCTGTGTCTTACGGCGCCATGCGCGCCTATCAGTGTTCAGCGGTGAGTTCTTGTGCCGCGACTACACGGTCACTAAAAAGCCGAAGTGCTGTACCATGCGGCGGTAAACGAGTACGTCGATAGTGCATCAAAGTTTCCTAAGAAGCTCGAGGGTGGCGGCGCTTGAGAGTGCGCCTATATATCGTATTTCGCGTACTTCTACTTCATGGGTTTTCTTTTCTTTGGGAAAGAACAACTACACAACTTTAGAACGAACTATAAGTACTTCATTCCAAGGTTATTTGATGTGGCATTTCGCTTCGTAATTGTCATGCTAATGGCTCAAGCATAAGTAAAAAGGCGACGAAATAAAATTAGTTGAATTATTATTACTTAGTGAATACAGTGAAGTACACGCTATTACCGCGAATGGCGCTTTGTGCTGTTTTGCTAGATCTCATTTGCTTCACGCCAGAGGGAATCATTCGGCACGTTTGTGCAGCTTCAGCAAACGATAACTAAGAAAACTGTTGTCAAAGTCAGCAAGGTGTCCTGGTGTGGAAAGCTGGTATATAACGTCGTTTATTGCGTGCATGTTGTTCCATACACTGTATTAGTATTGACGTTCTTGAGCGTTCATGGTGACTGACGTTGACTTGACGAATGTTGCATCATCGCCACCAGAAGCCAGGCCAGACTTCACCGTAACCAAAGCCATTTCCATAGCCGTATCCGAAGCCATATGGAAAGCCGTATCCGAATCCGTATGGCCACCCAAATCCGAAGCCTCCGCCAGGGATGATGCCGGTTGAAGCAACGGTCAGCAAGAGAGCTGCAAACGCGAGGGCCACCTGAAATAAAGATTGAATTATAGGAAATTCTCTGAAATCGCTTAATATAAGTCTGAGGATAAAATCTGAACTTCAGGTTGCCTGGGCAATAAACACACCTGGCATAGCTCACAACCCTCCCGACGCTACCCTTTACTGTACAAAGGCTGGATTGTGTATTCTGGAGCAATAACATTATTTTACAGTGCGTAGCTTCTTCCTGCCGTTATTAAATGATTTTTGCTGCTGGCTTGCGAGCTACCAGTCATTCGTGTTAGCGAAAGGCGTGAAAGAGAGTGATAATTTAAGCTGAGAGGAGAAAAAAGGCGCACACGGCGCTGACAGACTGCTATCTTATTTAAAAAATACCATGCCTGCTTTCAGTGCATTTAAAAGCTAACTGAGCATCGAATGACCCAAGATGGGTATACACCGATGTCCTCAACATAAGGTACTAAAGCAAACAAGTACAGGCAGGAGGTCGTCTGCCAGTTTTTTGTTAGTCTAACACAAACTGCGCATATCAGCGAGGCCGATAGCGTAAGATTCTTTCAGTGTGTAGATTAGCGCGGTAGTGTACACAGAGATCGGCAAGAGAATGCTTCTATACTATGTAATCTAATGTTGAGCTTTCCTTTGTGATTCTCGTCATTTTGTTTTGCTTCTTTTATCCTTCAGCTTCTCTTTTTTATTTGGAGCGGTCGTTCTGTGGTGTATGGTGTGTTCTTATAAAAAGCCGTAAAAGGATCGCACGAATTCAAACGAAGACTAACAGAGACACAAGTATCACAATCGCACACGCTGTGCTCAGCGCTGTACTTTGTGTGTCTCTCAAGAAGGCCATCTGCAAACCCTGCTCGCTGGACTACTGTGACTCATATAAGCATTGTTATGAGCTTCTCAATAATATACATTGTTTCTTGTTTCGCAGTAGCCCTCATTCGCAAAGTATTCCCATTTTCGCTCCCATTCGGATGAATGGCAAGCGGCAAAGGCTAACTCCTATTTCTGTACTTACTGTATGTTACGCGACTCCTTAAGCAAGGACAATTTGATAGCGGTCATACGATTTTCTAGCTCCCTGCAGTCACTTTCGTCTTCTTCCTTTGTCACAGCCAACATTCTATATAACACTTATTCAACGTTCTAATCGAACGTTCTAATCGAACGATCTAATCCTATATGAACCAGCTGCACCAAGGTCGCAGTCGCTTGCTCCTGAACCGACGTACATAAATGTCACAGATGTACACGTAGCAGGCGGAGACCCCACACAAATAGAGGATTTCGTTAGCTTCACTGCTGCTTATTTCTTTTTGGTTAAACCGGCATGCCTTCTTGATGAAACCTGCAGATATGCAGCCAAATACACTGATTTCAAGTCTCTTTAGCCACACCGCCGTAACATAGTAGGAGTTTTACCTCTCGGTTGCTGTCAGAATCGGGTATTCTGGCACTGTGCGCTTTATTCGCCGCCTAAGGCTGTCATATCGGAAATTTAGAGCTTGCTGAGCATAGAAAAGAACGAGAAACATGTCATCACAAAATAATTATTGCCAGACCTATTCTGTCTCCCTTTCCATCCCGATGTTATGAGCATTACGTGGACGTTAACCAAAGTTGAAGAAGAAATGATTCTAGAAACGTATGTACGTAGACGAGCCATGAAACTAACACTATCATGCGACACGCGATATATTCTCATTAATATGATGATTGCGGGGAAAAAGATTGGCAAACTCTGCCTGACATAGTTAACACGGAATTCCTATAACGTAAACCTTGACTTAGGATAGTGATCGCCTCAAATTGACGTCGAATGTTCCACGTCTAAGCTTTTAGGAGCTGTGCACCATCTAGCGACGCATGCCATTTGGATTTTGGAAATACTTATATGTTTATCAATATGTCAGAGCTGTTGTCAAAGTAGTCCACCAGAAGAAGTCAAATTTTAGACACCAGCCAAGCCATGATAAACATCACGTTACCCTAGTATCTCAGTAAGAACCGCCATAAAGTGGAACTCAAAGCTGGTTCTTGTACAGTAGCCAACCTTAAATCATGTCTTTGTGTGGTCGTAACATACAGAATGTGTTTTTAAGTGCGGAGCACTTTAGGGGCCTGGGCTCTCCCTTGCTGCGGTATGCTGTCATCGCTTGGCGTAACGCAGGCAAAACCACGTATGACATAGCCATCTGTAGCATGCTTTGAGCGCACGCTCGCGCCAAGGAGAAGTGTTCCACTTGTGCTTCGAGCGCCTTGATGATGATATTAAGTGCGGAGCCCTTTAGGGGCCTGGGCTGGCGTACGCTGTCGTATGCTGCCGTCGCTTGACGTACGTACAAAAATAGAAAAATAGAGGAAGCTAGCGAGAAATGGAAAGATAGAGAAAGAAAGGGAAAAAATAGGAAGAAAAATAGAAAGAAATAGGTATAAAAAGAGAAAAAAGACAGAAAAACAGAAAAAGAGAAAAATAAAAAAAGAGAGGAAGAAGGAAAGAGAAAACCGAAGAGAAACAAAGAAGGCTGCCCAGCTCCGCACATCCTTCCGGCTTGGCACCCTTAGAGCAAAGCTCCTTTTTTTAATAGTAATCGCTCCTCTTGCGGATGAGTGCAAGCACGTATGCAACTTAGCATGGTATCAGGGCTCCGAACTTCTGATTTTATCCTATCACCGCATGTGGTAAACGGGATTGTATTCTTCTCACCAGTCGTGCATTTAAACCATTCCTTTCAGATTTCTAAGAAATAGCACTTTGTTGCCAAAAGGCCATTGTGTGAAAATTCTACAATCAATCTTCACACCTTCTGCTAACGTTTCTTGTCTTCACACTCAAGTCATCCGACCAGAACTTGTAAACTACAACTCAGCATCATTAATTAGCGTGTCTGTCATGAACGCTTTTTAGAGGTGGTGACAAACTGCTCCTAACCATTCACATCAAGTGACAATATAGGTATCCGCAAATAGGTGCTACAGTAGAATACTTACAAGAGCCTTCATTCTGTCCTATCCAACTCTTTGTGTTCGGAGGGTAACGTCTGATGACCACCATGCCGAGCATGCGCTATTTATACAAGTCTTGGGCGAGCTGCACGCGAACGTCTTCCCATGTTTTACAAACAATAGTATTGGTAAAAAAATGAATAAAGAAATAGGGACGAAAACGGTCTATTCCTGCCCACAAGAGTCAGTATTTGCATACGCATGCAAGGAGGGGACTGCTGGGACAGCGCTGGAAAAGTACGCAGACATTTTCTCTTTGATGTAATCGGACATGGGGGGAGTGGGTCACGAGAAATCAGTGGCGCGTTTTCGGAACCATGTTTCGGAAGGTTGACCTCCCCGGTTTTTTTTTTTTTTCGGAGTGTTATGTAATGGACATTGCTTTGTTCTGCTCCCTTGCCGGCGACGAGGGAGTTCGTTGTCTTGAGCAAACAGCCTTGATGCGCGAGTAAGTTGAAAGGGGCGGAAACTTCGAGAGGTTCTTGGCGCGACGGTGAGCGTCCTACGTTTCAGGCCGCTGCTGCTCACCGGATACACACGTGTAGTCATGCACGGAGGAGATTGTTTTCATGTTTGTATATTCTCATAGCAAAGCCCAAAAATGTACAACTTTCAGTACTAGCAATTTTAACTCATGCATTGCTTAACCTTCTAATGAGATTAAACGGTGGTTAGCACATGGTCCAAGATATATCAACCTTTATGTGGCGGTCGGTGCGGTGTTTGCGTTGTTGATGCCCTACAATGTATACCTATATACATTTACGTGGATAGTGCTATCTCAGGGATACGATTATGCATAATTTGTTTTTCGGATTTATTGCTTCTTTTTTTCTCTCTCTCTTATATACCCGGCCAACGTGTCATAACAGCAATCTATTTTCGCATGGTTACTGTGATCTCGTTTTTATGTTGATTTGGATATTACGATTGCAGAGGTGGTTGGGACTTGCTCGCATATGCTTATTTCGGTTAGAAATCGCGAGCTTCTCTCTTTAGCTTCCGGAACGGCTTTTGTTTTCCTACGGACTTCGCACACACGAACGTTCAAAGCAAACTGACGAGCTATTTCATTGTGGCAGCAAAGTGCGTTGGCTGAGGTTTTGGTGGTGTCGAGTGGTGCTGCTCCACACGGCGTGTTATTGGCAGCGGTGTAATTCGAGGACATATCAATCTTCGCTATGGAGTTTGTCACCTGTTTCACCTATTTTCATAATACCCGAAGCTTCATTTGGATGATACGATAGTTTGGATGAAACAATTTATTATTATTATTATTATTTGCTGCCTTGGAGATTACATCAATGAGATCCAACTGCATATAAGTAATTTAAATTTCATATGCAAATTATTTTAATGTTCTCTTCTCTTCTTACGTGAAACTTGCGTTGAGCCTTGATGTGTTGTGGGTAGTATAATTCAAGTCGGCTTCAAGTGTTTTCTCTGGATTCACACGGAATATTGCGCTGACTCGCCGCATAATAGCAAGCATTAAAAGTGAACGGAAAACATATTATTTTTTGTATTATTGGACAGCGTTGTTGTATAGCCTCCAAAGAAGGATAAACGCGAAAAATGTGGCTGCTGCCGGCGACACAACCGAAGAAAGAAAGAAAGAAAGAAAGAAAGAAAGAAAGAAGGAAAGAAAGAAGGAAAGAAAGAAAGAAAGAAAGAAAGAAAGAAAGAAAGAAAGAAAGAAAGAAAGAAAGAAAGAAAGAAAGAAAGAAAGAAAGAAAGAAAGAAAGAAAGAAAACTCACAATGTTTTCTTCGACTGAAAAGTTATTTGCGCAACGCTAGCATTTACACAGAAGGAGGAGCAATATCCTCATTTATCTTAAAGGGGTACTGACACGAATTTTAAACATTGTCCGATTGTCGCTCCAGATAAAAGCCCTGGTATCGAGAACCCTAAAAAGAGTATTGTGGTGCCTGTGAATGCATCAAATATATGTTTAAAACCGCTACCTTAAAAAAAAGACACCTTCGGTTTCCATATCAAGGGCGCGGGTTCTCAGTGACGTGGGATCGCAGTGTGACGTCAGGGGGAGACAGCAACTCGCCAAGTGCTAGGAGCGAATCCGTCATCTGCTCATGGTGCACGTAAACAACGATGAGTAAATTATCGTTCAGTGACCCCGACAGTGATTTCTGCGATTTAGGCTGCATACGGGACGCAGTATTCGCAAACTCAGTGGAACTGCGTTGACTCGTCAGGATAATGTCGATTGCGGTGGGGCTGTCTTGCTGGTGCTCAGCAACGAAAACTTTAAAATCAAAGTAGAATATTTTACACGTGTTGTCTGACTCCGGTGTGTGGAGAACGTTAGCACCGAACATCAAAGAAACCAAAAAACGCCAGGCCTGCGCGGAAAGCGCAGCACACTCACAGCGAGAGCTGGAAGAGCGGCATTTATAAAGCCCGTTATAAACTCTTTTGTGGCTACTAATACAAGTACACTAGCAACGTACCCACTACGCCACAAATCATAATTTTTTTTGAAGTTGGGAAGCACCCACCACGATATTATTCGTCATTCTGCGGAGAAGCGAGATGCCATATGTAAGATATTATGTGCACTTTGTTGATGCGACAGTTGATGACGATGAAAAAATATGGCTGAGCCCTTTGTACAGGGTTGGAAGCTTTAAACGAGCCATTAGTTACGTCATTCGCATTGTGTGACCCCCGGTCGTTATTTAACTCTCCCACCACGCTTTATAACATACGTTAATGTGAGAAAGAGAGAGGGAATTAACTTTATTGAGAACTGTAAATGGATCATGGAGCCTTATGGGCTTCCTTGGCAACCAATAGAAGTGCACTTGCGAGGACCCACTACGCTATAAATCATCATAATTTTGGTGAAGTAGGGAAGCAGCCACTATGCCATTTTTCGCAATTCTGCGGAAAACCGTGGTACCCGCTAAGTACCTGTAAAGCATTATGTGCACTTTGTTCATGCCGTGTCTCATGACGACGAAGTATTATGGCAGAGCCCTTTGTAATGGGCTCGAAGCAATCAACGACCCACTCGTTGCGCAGTTCGCATTGTGTGACGCCTGGTTACAGAATTCGCGTTTTGTGACGCCTGGTTGTTATTTTACTGTACTACCACGATATATTACTTGTGTTATTGCGGTTCCTTCACAACATGAAGCCTGTATAGGGTCTTTTTGCAAAGCAGTTTCAAGCACCGGCATGGCTCTGAGGTAGAATACTGGGCTCCCACGCAGAGCGCCCAGGCTCGAACATTGTTCCATCCCGGATATTTTAAATGCGAAGCATTTCTTAGCGAACCTTTGGCACTTTGAGCGTTTCTATCTACGTATCTATCTATCTATCTATCTATCTAGCCGCCTACGTCTGGGTGCTCTCATGATCGCCTCATTAACTTGGTGTAGACCAAAACTGGCATGGAAGGGTAAGAGGATTTGACGAATATGATTGTCGGGTGATGACATGAATAACGTGAAAATGCTGTCGCGTACGTCGTCAAACCCTTTCCACTAGACACGTGTGGCGCATACCCGTTTACCACGGGCCGCAATGTACGGGTATGCGCCACAGGTGATTGACAGTTTATATCTACCCAGGAGCGGCGAGAACAGACATTGGTAACTTAAATGCTAGAGAGTTAAGTAAAACCAACATCGGCAGCGTTGACTCGACGAATGGAAGGAATGAAAATTAGGATCCCAGCAGGAATCGAACCCAAACATTCTGCGTGGCAAACAGGTATTCTACCATTGAGCCACGCCAGGTATATAAACTGGTTTGGAAAAACAGCCTACCCAGGCGTAATATCGGTGCAACGTCAATTATGGTTGTGGTGCTTGCTATCTAATTTTACAAAAAAGCAATAAGCACTACATGATACTCTTACGATGTGCAATCCTAAAATACAGCCGTCATATCAGATTAACGTCGGTGGTTCCAGTGTTGGCTCCACTTTTATAGCAGTCTTATAAACATTACGTTTGTATTCCTATGATTCAGCAAGCTATATTGAAGCATTGTTCGGCCCCGGAGGAATACATTGACGATAGTTACATATGATATCCACATTACCGCACCGCAAAGTGCACTTCGTCCGCCCGAACGACACAGTGTCCTCTTCATTTCTTACGAGTCTGGGCGATGGCCTCATGCTGACCGAGGATGATGCCATATTCATTGACAGCCGATTTGTAGACTAGGCTACGTAGGCCACATACGCCCAGGTAGTCTACGAATACGACAAGCACCATCCACTGATGTTGGTCTACGTAGCACTATCCAGGTCGACCAGCCTCGATGGCCTATACCTCACCAACGCGAAGGGTGGCTTCAGGTTCCGGCATGTCGCCGGCTCTATTGACAGGCAATTTGTCGACGAAATGACCGAGGCATCCACGAAGTCCAACAGCTCTACTATACCACATACTTCATTACACATGGACCCCTCGTCCCCACGATCACGGCCGGATCCTATAACAAGTCGTGACTAGCTGCTGGTGCTCACTGACCACGGTGATGGTGACCTTGTTCAAGAACTGTCAAGAACTTCTTCCACACATGCACACGGGTTCGTGAAACGTGCGTGCGTTCTCGGGACACGTATAAGCACCACATATCAGCTTACCGATTCTGCTTTTGGTAATACCCACCTTGCGATTGGCAGCGTTACCCAACCGTAAGCAACTGGTTATATAACACATATGCGACTCTTCAACATATTTGTGTGCGTATAAAATCTATGCAAATCTTTAGCGTCATTTTGTAACGTGTCGCTCAGTAAAAAAAACACTACGCCACAGTCACATTCCCGCCGCATGCTTCGCATAACATCGACTCCCACGGTACCTGGGATCTGCCGAATTTTTTCTAATTTAGTTTTTTTTTTTATTTCGCGCGATAGTGGTTACGGACATCGGTGGTGGCGGCGGACAACTACGGCGTCAGAAACGGCCCTTGTAGTGATCTAATAACAGCTTTCGCTGTAAAACGTCCCTTTTACGATGTCTCAAAATCGTGTCAGTACTCGTTTCAAGGGTCATTCTTCACTGCCACAACGAGAGAATAAATAAGAATCTAATGGTTTGAAGGTTTATGGGGGTGGGGCATAACATTTGTCATATGACTTCCGAAAAGAGATGACATGATACATGTATTTTTAGATTATTTCTTTTTATTCGTAATTCCATAGCTTTCCTTTATGCATAAAACAAAACACAAGAAGACACGTCACACGTATACGGGTAAGCTTGTTTCGTGCATGAAGTCGAGTAAGGATTGCTGAAACGGCACATAACTCAAAACGTTGAATACCAGAAATTATTCGAGAATTATTTTCATGAGCGAAATGGCGCTGTGATCCGCACGAGGTTTTAATGAGATTAACGTTTATGTAACACTTGCAGTGTCGATATAGAGCGCTTTGTATCTTTGAACAACCAAAACTGGAAAAGTGTTCGAGCAGATGTTTTGATGTGTATTATATAACACGCACGAAAATGTAATAAATCGTAAAAAATGGTGTCAGTAATACGGCAACGTGCATATAATGAGCCTAAAGCTTTATTGCTTTCACGTATAAGTTGCCTCGTGATTATGCGCGGCATTTAGTGACATAAAGGCAAGGGCTGGCCAAAAAGAAATTGCTCTTCGGAAATGGAGAATGAGAGCGTGCGATTAAGAGTAGCCTCGCGCTGCGAACGTCCCTAACTGAAAATGACCAATGAGGGAAGAGAAGGCCGGGGGAGGGGGTGGAGTGGGGAGCGACGACAGGAAATGGTTTTGCTGTTGTAGACACAAAGATAGAGCCGCGAAAATGTTCCTTCTGTTTGGGTCAGGTCATGGGTTTTCTGTATCTGCGATTCGATTCAGTGGGGCCTGACGTGGCAGCACGAGAACCGCTCAACCATGCGTCAAGTACACAAGATACGCCAAGCTAATTGCAACTGTGGTGTGCGTTCAAAAGCTTGCAGAGAAGCCGTTTATGACCGAGTACCCTTCTCTTCGCGGTTCGTTTCCTTCAAGGGCACTCCAGCGAAGCAAAGACAGCCGTATAGCGCTAGCTTCGACGTGATCCTGCATAGCGGAGGTCACCTACTCAACACCTAAAGGCTTTGATTGATAGAATGGTGTTTTGCTGCTGGGAGTTTTAACTAGAGCAAAGCAACGTTATTTTGTTGGAATATTCCTAAGTGGAGTACATAACTAAATGCACAACTCAAGGCACTCGTACCTGGCCCTACATCATAGTAAATTAGGCACGCTGCTCTGTCTTCACGGATAAAAGGCCGCTCTTCATGATTATGATAATGGATTACGGCTGAGCCTTTCGTGAGAGGTGGTGATCTTTAAAGAGAGAGTCTGTGATGATGTTGATGAATGGAAATAGTGGCATAGCGCTTAGTAATCGGTGGGCAACTTGAAAGCGCTCGCTAGTTACACAGTTGAAATGACGTCACACCGGGTGTGATGCAACACAGATCTGCAAGCATGTGCACCTGTGTAGCTGCACTCATGACTCTTCGCGATGGATGTCCGCTATTCACAATGATGATTATGATGTTGGGGATGGTGATATGTGGGAGAGCCCTTTGTAATGGGTGGGCAGCCTGAAGGCATCAGCTAGGTACACAAACGGAATGACGTGACACGTGGCGTGATACAAAGCAACTGCAACGCAGCCTGTGCAGCTGCGTAGCTGCTCACTTGTGAAATTAATGATAATGATGATGAGTATGAACTATGGCTGAATGGTTGTAATTTGCGGGAGCTTTAAAACGTCCATCCGTTCATGAATTCACATGTCGCGACGACACCTGGCGCAAGACTGAGTGATGGCAGTGCAACAGGTGAAACTATGTGACAGCACACGTGACTACTGACACAGCCGGACGTCTCTGATGGGTTCTTTTCCGTAGGACCTTGCAAACACCTAGGCTACAGACAATATTTCATGCAATAAAGGGAAACGAAACTGGCATGGCTCACTGTAAGTGTGTTGACTCCAACGTAGAGTGTCCCGGCTCGATCCCTACGGCAACTTCGATGTTGCTTTCTTTCATTATGGGTCACTAACTACGATGGATGGCGGCGGCGCTTTCTTCCAACAGCCTTTCTTCCAACAACGGGTTGAGTCCAACAGTCTTTCTGGGTGGCGAGACATCGGCACCAAGAAAGACTGTTGGACTGAACCCGTAGCGCGGTAAAGTACTAGGTGTACAAGAATTTACACTGTGTTTCAAATTATTTCACCTGCAGTTGTATTTTCAGTCGTTGTTTTTGCTAATTATGTATGTATCGTAGTGGTCACTGTGAACATTTCTCTTCACCATTGTTCTCTGGACAACTATTACACGCCGCTTATCATTCATGAATACCGATTGATGACCTTCCCCCATGGTGGTATAGCTTGAAGGATAACGCGTTGCCCTGCTAAGCTCGAGGACGCGGGCTCGTTTTCCGTTCACGTTGGCCGCGTTTCGTAGTGGGCAAAATGGCAAAAGCGCCCGTGTTCTAAATTTAGTTCCATGTTAAAGAGTCCCGGGTGAGTGAGTGAGTGAGTGAGTGAGTGAGTGAGTGAGTGAGTGAGTGAGTGAGTGAGTGAGTGAGTGAGTGAGTGAGTGAGTGAGTGAGTGAGTGAGTGAGTGAGTGAGTGAGTGAGTGAGTGAGTGAGTGAAAGAACTTTATTATTACATATAAGTGTGAAACAACGTTATTCGGTTACGCTAGGCTCACTCGGGGACCATCAGGTTAAACATAACGGCCCTCGCGCGGGGCCTCTTGACGACGAGGATTTGAGAGATCTGGTCCTCTACCTTAATGAGTCTATTCCTTTCCTCTTGGGTGAAAGGGGTACCGGCAGAGTCCCCTGTGGTTAAAATTTGTCCGGAGTTCCTCACTAAGGCGTACATCAAAATCATATAATTGTTTGGGCGTGCAACACAAACAAATTTAAATTTTTTAACCTATCACAATAAGAACGCATCTTAGTTATTAACTAAATGTCTGTTTTTGCAAATATGTGGCACGCCTTTTTTTTCTCCGTCCCACAAATTGTTGATATTGAGCTTTCTTTCTTTACAGGCACCACCATATCATAATCACAGCACCATGTATCACCTGGCTGTTGAGCAGGTGTTTTGGGTAAGGCTAAAAACCGTACATCGAACGCGCTGTACATGTAGAAATCCAACTTTTCGTGTTTTTCTGAAGTACATGAACGAGCTTTTTCGATTCTGAAAGTTCTTAGGATGTGGGCAGCTAATGCGCAAGCTTTTCATCGTGTATAGTTGTTCTCTGTATATCGTTCTGTGGGTCTGTGGAACGCTCTATGTATCTTTGCATGGGCCGGCCAGGGCATGCCCATAAGATAGACTGTCACTATTATTTGTTTACGGGTTTGGCGACATAAAGCACTGCATACTCTAACGAGCGCCTATTACACATATGTGGTGTTTGCGTAGCGTTTCGTGAGAAAAATAGCAATAAGCAATCTGTATCTTGAACATAACAATACACGATGCGCTCCAACACGGTGCGTTTCACTATGCCGTCATACTAGGGCTACTTTTAAGCTTTTGCAGAGCGGCCATTGCATAAACTGAGCGTTGAAATCCGGTGAGCGGTAATAAAAATTAGGTGTGATTTTCTGTTTACAAAGTAGTGGGGTGCGTAAAGAATGACCAACCTTGAGTTTTCATTATGATTGCCTTCACAGCTATGATTCAGAATTTTTGGATTACTGTTTGTTTTTTAGATTAGCAACAAAGAATATCCGGCGCGTGTGACTCCTGTGAGAAAACGCCACAGTCGCTGCACATTACAATATTAAAAGCATCTGTATGAAAGGAACGTCCTGTATCAAGCAAATATTCTACTTCAATAGAAGATACAGTCAAGTCTTTTATGCATTTGTTCCTAGCTGAATTTCAGGTGGCACGGTGATGTAAGATATCAGGAAATTTCATTTCCTGGCTGTAACTATTACGTCGTTGCATTACCGTACTATGCATGGTAGTATACAAAAATGTTACAAACGTGATTGTAATGATGCTAGCAAAGTATGGCATCTAAAGAACGGAGCTTGTGAATTTAAAAAGTGAAATCCCTCGATTAAGACTCCAATATACGTGGGAGTAAAATTATTTGCGATAGGTGCCTCGAGCATAGAGCAGCACTGGGAGACAAAATTTTACAGCTCCAACAATTCCTATTGTTGATAGGAGCACGCACCTGAAATGAACGCTGCTGCAATTATCGATGGCGAAGCCCTATACCTCGCGTTAAGGAGCTGTGCAGAGTATAACATAACGTAAATATTGAATTTCATTCTCCATATGCAGCTTCTTTCATCTTCTGTAGGACCTGCATAATGTGGTGATGTCTCCGGCACGAAGGAAAGTAAAAAAATAAACAATAGTATGATGAACGGGGACGACAATTTGGGTCATCTTATACTTCAGCTGAGGGAATAAGGTATATGTGCAGTTCATTCGCGGTCCGTTTGTCTTTATAAATTCATCAAGAACTCGAAAGGCGTCAGCTACGGCGGGCAGGAGTACCCTCCCTTATGTTATCTCGCTACGTAGGTGGGAGGGGAGAGTCTAAGCACTCCCGAGCTGCACACTTTACCCGCAAAAACCACCGGCTGCATTTTTCTACACTCTAAGAACAAATCGACTATTTGGGGGGTATTTCTGCCACAGAACTATAATCGTCATCCACCTCGCGCTGTCACCGCGGCCCCGGCGCTTCCTGGTCACGAACGGTGCGCGCGTTATCAGTGTGACATAGGATTCATGATAGGAAAGTGACGAGAGCCGGGTTTTGAAGGAAGGAAACGTTAGCAAGCCAGATGACGATTATAGTTGTGTGGCAGAAATAAACTCCCCAAATACTCGATTTTTTCTGAGAGTGTACTCTACGTGACGGATACTGCTGGTATGCATGGCGTAAATAAATATATGCCAATTACGATCTGAACCATGACGAATTTATTCTGTGTGCCTGCCTCAACACACAGTTAGTCCTGCTTGCAGTCGGTCTCTCTCGACCTCCTCCTTTGTCTGTCCTTGAGAAAATGCGAAAGCTGTGCCTTCGGGTGACTCATACTCTCGGCGCTCGTGTGTGCTTATAGTGGCGTCCTGTCACTACACAAGTCTCAAGGGAGTTATGCACCATGATGAATTTCATAACAGTGCGAACAGTGATTCAACCTTTTGCTGACTCACATAATTTATTCAGTGGACTTTGTACAGAATGCTTTGGCTGCGTTGAGCGAGTGAACGTCGCGTTTAGCCGTGGTAGCCGTAGCCACCGTAGCCTCCGTACTTTCCGTAGCCGCCGTAACCACCGTAGCCTCCATAACCGCCGTAGCCACCGTATCCGCCGTAGTGGCCGATGCCGTAGCCGATGCCATAGCCTCCGTAGCCGCCGTAGCCACCGTAGCCGCCATAGCCTCCGTAGCCTCCGTATCCGCCGTAGCCAATGTATCCGGCGAAGGTGGCAGCAACCATGGCGACGAGAAGAAGCAGAGCAAGCTGAAATCAGAGAAAACACTAAGTGGGTTGTGGATACGAGCAAGCTGAAGCAAAATCGAAAGCGGCGCGCGTAATTCGGTTGCTGGGTGTTGCATATTGCCTGTGAAGCTCGATACAGCGCAGCAAGATGCCCAAATATCGGCGTCGGGATTGTTGGGGCTGCGTATTCCATCCTTCCTAGCGAATAGGACAAGGACCACAAGGGAAACATCCAGCTAGATGACAATCAGGAAAAGGAACAACACCAGGGTTTATGTTGCCTGACTCAATTTTGCAATTTAAGATAGAGTAAAAAATAAAGTGCGCCTGATTGCTTTCGATAGCGCACTGCTGGGCGGCTGCAAAGGAGGAGGGCACAATTTTTCGTTCACGCCATGCAGTCTTAGTTAATAGTAGTAGCTAATGTAGGCACAATTGATGTCGGTTTGACAACAAAGTACTCCTCCCACTATATTAGTGAATTATTGTACCGCTGACTCCCGTAGGTGACGCAGCCGAGTTTGTTCAAGCTGTGCATTGACTATGTATGCTGCAGATCACAGTTGACTATACATTGCAGATCAAACACGTTCTCTACACTAAAGCGTAGTGCTAGAGTAGTATATTACGCATAACTCCTCCGCCAGGAGGTCTCAAACACTTTAATTATTAAAGTACCTAAAAATTTAGTAATTTTCTGGAGTAGTTCCTTCGTGTCGGTGCATTTAGGTAGAATAACTGCATTTGGGAATGCGGCTATTCCATAACAAGCACTCGTGACATATTTTAAATACTCTGTAATATTAGCAGAGACGGAATAACTGTGTTTGGCAATCACTTTAAAAGCACCATTGCAAAATGAAGCTACTGGCACCAAGCAAATAAGAAAATTAGTGATACTCTTCTTTTGACTTGAACATTTTTAGAAAGAGATGGAGAGAGAGACCATGACCTTATATTACAATAAAAGACGCCTGTATTACTGAGGAGCATTAGTGGTATTTTGGTATATACCCAATGAGCAATACTTATCTCACCTTTTAGTGATAAATGATTTCTTTCACCGGAATATTTTTAATCCATGTGGATATAGTTAGTTCCATGCTGATAGAGTAACAAAATGATTTTACATAGCAGCTCAGATAGATAGGTGGCAACTTCTACCACCACATTGACTATCGTGTGTGTAGGGCCTGTTAACAGCGTAGCGCATTTGTTAGAGCAAGTGTGATGTTTGAAGCTCATAGCTCTTAAACTTGTTTTAATTTACACAGTCTTCACTAAACGTAGGCACCTCTATCGTAAGAGCCAGTGCACGAAAATGAACTTGCTATTGTTCTACGCAACCTATTACCATACACAAAAGGGCTCATGTGGGCTAACTGGACGTTTTTTTTTTACATATTTTTGGTAATGCAAATGTTTCATTTGTTGTCTGTCAGACCTTTCGGTTCTCGTTATTCGCTGTCATATGCCCCACCCAGTGAGAGCTACTTATTGACGGTCAGTATACAGCCTGACTGCTTTCTTTTCGGCGATCGTGATGGACAAAGTGACAGGCACTCGTTCCATGCGTGCGCACCAATTTAGAGAACAAAAGAATTGATCCAGGCTCAGAAATATCAGCGCGGAGTAGGTAGCTACGAGCGGCGCTTCCCACCTACAGGTTGCAGTAACCCGTGACACTTACGCCGGCCTTCATTTTGGACGAATGGGAGTGGTGCTGGCGTTCGCTGATAGAACAAGATCCTTTGGTTTGCTCGATGTCTACTGCTCGCGCTGCCGGTCTTATATACCAAAGCGGGCACCCACAGAAAAAAACACAGTGCACGGTAACCTTCTCCCACCTCCCCTTACCCTCTCCCCTCTCATCCCCCTTACTCCCCTTACTTCTCACCCCTTTAGAGTCTCGCTATATTCGAAGTAGAGCGGCGCGATTATTTGTTTCCGCGCCAGGTGCGTTCCTAGGACGGGCGTTCGCGAAATTATGAAAACACAGTATCGCGGCGACCACGCCCTCACAGCGCTCGCGAGACTTGGGCGTCCGCAAAACGGCGCGAAAGTGACAACAAAAGCAAGGCGACGTCACTGTGTTGCGTCGTAAAGGCACCTTGTGAAATGACGCTCTTGTAGCGCCCGGTGTGCTTGCGACGTTTGTTTCTCGCGGGCGTCTCGGCCGCTGATGACCTGGTTTGGTTGTTTGGTTTATTTATGCTCTTGCGTGCACGCACCGTGCCGCCTCACTGTGTGCGTATGGGGTGCATGTGCCACTTGGCCCGTAATAGGCGCGAGCGCAATATTGACAGAGCCTCGTATGCAAAGGAGAAAAAAAGAATGTGCTGCCCGAGAGAAGGAGGCGTGCAAAAGTCCCGGCTTGTGGAAGGCCGGCGCTGCTATACGATACGAGCGTTAATCGTACAAAACAATAAGAAACTGGCAGCCTTTGTAGTATCGCTTTCTTCCCGCCTTTAGTATAATAGTTAACTCGGTTGAGAAGTTACAAGGTAAAACTGCTCTGGTTTAATTGTAGCACTCAGCACTCACGAGTCACGATAAAAGTATGGTAGTAATAACTGTGTCATGTTTCTCGCTTTCCGGCGGATCGGTCGAGGAATGCTTTTTCTACGGTATTCTTGCTCATATTTGTGGTATTTACCATTCCAGTGCAGCACAGGCTCATTGAGACACGCCATATAATGAAAGAGTCTGCAGCAATTTTGACCACGTCAAGAACATAAACGTGGTGCAAACGCGCGCTATACAAGCTTATATTTGTTAGCTCCACTTGTGACATGCATAGAGCCGTTGCTGCCGGCTACGGGATCCTTAAAAAGAAAAGGCAATGGCGACTTATGTTTAAAGAGTCACTTATACATCGTTATTAGTAGCTACTACTGAGTAAGCCACCGAAGTGGTGCAGTGGTTACGGTGTTCTGCTGCTGATCTGAAGGACGCCGGTTCAAACCCTGCCGAGGCGGTCGCACTTCGACGGAGGCTGAGTGCGACAGTCCCGTGGACTTTAAAGAACCCCAGTTGGTCGAAATTTCTGGAGGCCGCCTCTACACCGTGCCTCGTAATCATATCGTGGTTTTGGCACGCAAAACACCAGAAATTAATATTATGTAAGTGACGTGCAGAAACTGCGTTTGAATGCTGATGTTTTGTCAGGCCTATTAGTGGTAATGAATTGATGACTCTTACGTTGTCATTAGTTTAAAATTTGGCTAACAACGTTTGCATTTGGTTGACATTTGTCCACCAAATTCAGTCCCCACAATTGAATATTGGTGGGACACGGAAACTAAGATGAACTAACAGGCATTTTCACGTTGTAAGGATCGTTTTCAATAAATAAACGCGGCTTTCTTTCTTTTCTTTTCTTTAGGCGAGCGCCATACAAACGGCAAAGCATATTCAGAGCAAACTGGCGCATTGATGTAAGTGATGACGTTTTGCATATTTTGCCGTCTCCGCAAAATGTGCAAAGTCGCCCATGTGGTCATTTTATTTCCTAAGATGTATGACGGTTTATGACTCTTTTTTAAGCATTATTTTTATTATACCTTTTTCATAGCACCAGCTCACACTTTTGTTACATATTTTGTTAGTGTTCGTCATGAGCACCTGCTCTGTTCACACGATGTGCTTCGTGCGTCCTGTACCGCGCCTTATTTGTCTATGTCGGCCAGCGGAAAATGTTCCGTTACGCATAACGACTCACCCAAACCGCCCCTTCGATCTCTTCATTTTATAAGATAGTAAACAGACTCCTTAGCTAGCCAGTATGTGCATACGTGTATATGAAGCGAAAACTATGCCGCACAAGAATCGCATCCAACAGGTGTTGTCACGAGTGCAGTGTGACAGATTATGGACAAGTGCAATGCTTACTTAGTAAAGTGAAGTCTTGGGCTAGTTGGGTTTGCATTGTGAAATAGTAACAGCGCGATATTCCACACGGGGACACACAAGAGAAGCAACACAGACAAGCGCTGTGTCTCTTGTTTTGTCCCCGTGTAGAATATCGCGCTGTTACTATTTCACAATGCTTATTTTGCGGATTACACGTGAGGCACTAATCTAATAACACTGGCAAGGTGTGCTGAGTGCTGGCTCCCCCTCCGCCTGCGCACCGGCAGTACCAGGCCGGCGGCACGGAAGCACTCCATGGGACGCTGCTCATCACCTGCGTGCAGCGGATGCGGCGACGCGGAAATGCTAGGGCATATCACCTGCACTTGTTCCGCTCTGTCTGCCGCACAATGAAAGCTTTTGCTTGTACTATACCAACAACAACCGTGGAGGACTCTCTCTTACTCGTGCGGTCGCCGATACGCGTCCAACGGGCATTCCTGGAGTGGCGGCCTCTGCAGGGCCTCGCAGAAATATTGTTGAAAGTGCAGCCTCAAGATTTTCAGCAGCGCCAACAATGAGATGTTGGGCTTCTATCTCTTCATGAACTTTTATGTTTAATCCCCTCCCGTTTCCCCAAAGGCGCTTAGCCGTGCCCCTGCAACGGGAGGCAAAAAATGGCAATTTGTTTTTACAGCAGAGCTGTTATGCTCGAGGTTTGTCATGTGTCGTAGATAGAAAATTATCGTCATCTTGAACCGGTGCGCGCTCTCTTCTTCCTCTCCTTCATCATCTTCGGCTTCGCTCCCAGAACACGTGTGCTGATTTGTCCGGCGGGGGATGCAATAACTCTACTGGGCAAAAGAACTAGTACAGAACGAGAGAAAGAGAGAAACAGAGAGAGAAAGAAAGAAAACGAAAGGAAGAAAAATTGGACCATCTCCCCGAAGGGAACCCTGATGGGGTGCGAAGCAGCAGCGTTGCGCACGGGTGGCTCACGGGTTGAACGGCGCTAACGCGGGTGCTGCGGTGAGCGCTGGAAGATTCGTATGAAACGAAACTCGGTGTAGCGTTTACTGGTCCGGAGCGCCCGCAGCTGCCGGCTCCAACGCCCGCTCGCCTCCCGTGTCTGCGTTTCAAACAAACGCTTACCGGCAGCTGCGGGCGCTCCGGCGGGTGAGGGAGAGAGTGACGTACGCGCGCACCTGCGAGGGAAGCGTGCAAGGGGAGCGTGACGTCAACGCCCAGCTGCGGCGTGACCTACTTGGCACCGCTCCAACACCTGCGCCGAGGGAAGCGCGTTGCCTCGCGTTTGTGCTGACGGAGGGACAGCGTTACACAGGCTAGTCAAAGAGCTGCTTCGCATCTAATAGTGAGAACTTCCTTGCGAAAAAAAATCCTGGCGAGGCGAGATTGGAATCCGCGTACCCACGACGTGGAGACGAACTTCTTAACCACTAGGCTATCCAGGCACGCTCGCACAGCATAGCATAGCATCGTATAGTATACTAAAGCAACAATGTGGGAAAGGGAATTGAGGGTGAGGAGGAGGGCAGAACGAGTACAGAGAGAGAGAGCGAGAGAGAGCTAGAGATATTTAAAAAGAAAGAAATAGAAAGAAAGAGAAAGAGAGAAACAGAGAGAAAGGAAATCCAGAAATCGACGAAAGATTCAACCAGCTCCGCCTCGCGGTCACTGATGAAACATCGAAGCTGGTGGCCTTCCCTTCGTCAGGCTAACGAATTTCTATGTTTTGCAAGTCTTTCAGATATGTTGTATCGCTGCTCTTTATTAAACACTCCTTGTTAAGTTTTGAGGTGATAATATAGTTTTATTGCATCTTCACTATAACACTCTTATACGCAGGTTTACAAAGGTGCTTCAACTGTTGCCTTCTTCATTCTTAGTGGACCAGAGGTGAGTAGTGGGATTTACCCAATTTCTGAGGTACATACCCGTTTATGATGGTGACAGTTTTCTTATATAGTTTATTGCATCTTGACCATACCACTCTTGCACACAGGTTTACAACAAATGTTCAACAGTTGCCTTCTTCATATTTAGTGGGCCATGGGTGAGTAGTGGGATTTACCACATTTCTGTAGTACATAACAGTTTATTTATTTATTTATTTATTTATTTATTTATTTATTTATTTATTTATTTAGAGTACCTACAGCGCCCGCGTAGGGCATTAGTGCAGGAGGGAGGTAACAATTTCGAAATGCAGAAGGGCGACAATCCATTAACACTGAGGTGTACATAAAAGAAATACAGATACATACTAAAGCATCCAAGGGTGATACGTAATAAACACTGACGCGTGGGAAGATACAGCAGCAAGGAAAACAAATTATATATAATAAACACACACACACACACACACACACACACACACACACACACACACACACACATATATATATATATATATATATATATATAATATATATATATATATATATATATATATATATATATATATATATATACCCACAGATAAATGCAGGCGGAGAGGGGAAAAAAAGAGAACTCGAACTTAGATCGCTAGAAAGATCAAACGAAAGTGTAGGCAACTTTAAATTGTGCTCAGGCTACGATAAAATATGATCTTCAAGCGCAGTGGCGAATGTTTCCCTTGACGCGGCTACGATTTCTTCAGGTAGTTTGTTCCATTGCTTAATTGATCGCGGGAAAAATGAATATTTAAAAAGGTTAATTCTGGAAGCGAACTCGCGCACTTTAAGTGGGTGATCAGTACGAGCAGATATATACGTAGATATATACGAAAGCTCTCATCATATGATGATGACAGCTTTCTGATAGGCCGTACAGTGAAGCATATCCGTTTGATGACAAGTTTTCTTCTTAATTTTTAATGCACAAATGGTGAGTAGTGGGATTTACCCAATTTCTGTGGCACATACCCGTTTATGATCAGCGTTACCACGGCGGCGGACATGAAAACCTCGACTCAGAATAGCGTCGCTGCTAAAAGATAGAAGGCTAGAGAAAGATTACAGAGTGAGAGAGATAAAGAATGACATAGAAAGAGGGAGCAACAGAAAATTAGAGAGAAAGAAAAGGAAGAAAGACAGAAAAAGATAGAAAGACAGAGAAATACAGAGACAGAGAAAGAGAAAGAAGAAAACAGACACAAAAAAGGGGGGAAAAGAGAGAGCAAGCATAGCCATGTTTAGTATAGCATAGCAAGGTGTGGGAAAGAGACAGGTGAGAAGGTCAAAGCTAAGCCAAGCCAGGACCAGCTGGACGCCCACCAGCTCTGCTGTGACCACGCCTTGCGCGACTTAGTGCAAGCTGCGCAATATTTTTTCCCTCATTTCTAATAACTTGCTAAAAATAATACCCTAACGAAATTCTGTGAAAGTTATTTGGATGTTACGGTATGATTGCACCAAAATACCACCTGAACGAAGTAGCGGCAAGAACGCCACCCAATCTGGGCTTTCTTCCGCAATACCTGAAATTAGAGTATATTTGTGTACAATTGTTGTTACGATGGCGCACTTTAATTTGCACAATAATGAGAAAGGTAACAAATTTAATGCAACTGCCAGAACTTTACTTACATATATCTTCGAAGTGAAACGTCAACAACGTTTAGCTGCCAATAGCTGCCTGTGTTTTTGTAAACCGTACTCATTTTAACGCGACAGCGTTAAGGAGCTCATTTTGCAGAAATTCCGGTGTAGGCGTCGATGTCGGCGTCGTTGGTTGTGAGCGAAAAATCATATTCTTGTCCGTGACCAAAAAATCGAGAAAGATGCAAATAAAATAAGTAATGAAAATAATCGGTTCGAGCGAGAATCTAACCCAGCCCGTCTGCGTGGCGAGCAGATGTTCTACGACAGAACCATGCTATTGGTTGAAGCTACTTTGGAAAGCAACACTATATGAATGAGAAGTACTGGAAGGACTCTCCCTAACGCATGTAATATTGCGTGGCAGAAGCGTATCACGCCAGGTGATGCGCACCAAGGCGATGCGCACCAAGGCGATGCGCACGGGGCCCGATTACGTTATCGCGTTCTACTCTTGAAGGCGAAGCTAAAGCACCCTCCAAGTTTTTTTCATGTCCCTCAGAGTAAAAAAAAAGGCATATATTGTCACGTGCTTGTAACGCTGACGAATGCAAAACGCGGCTGGTAAAGTAGAAACGCCTTAGCGGGTGAACTTGCGCCCAGTAAAAGAAGCACGACTCAAAGTGCAGCGAAAACAGCAAGCACAGACATCGGATATCAGGTAATCTGATCAGCGGTAAGGCGCGTCGGCATTTCTACATAAAGCATCGAAGAATCCAGCCTTGTCATTGGTGGCCGCTTTTGTTCTAGACGAGACTCTGTTGTTCGTGTTCCGTGCACAAGCTTATCAGAAATATCTAAAATATTCGGCAATGTACGAAATACCAGCGCGGCCAGCGCAAGGCAGAGGTTACACGTGTAACGGGTCAGTTACCTGAAAATAGGAAAAGACGCGCGCGTGCCATTATGGCAATTGGGTACTAGATAAATTATCAATTTGTATGTTATGACTAAATTACCCGGAAGAGCTGCGCTCTCGACACGAATATACAGAAGTAAGACATTTTTATTGTATCATGATTTCATATCTTTGTACTTTTTTTTCGTTTCCTGGTCTTCCTGGAACTCTGGTTGGCGCAGGTCTGAAGGGTTTCTGTTGAATTCATGCTTGGTTGTCGGAGACTACCCGTGGAACTTTCCAAACTTGCCTCCGTGGCCAAAACCTCCGTGACCAAATCCTCCGTGTCCGTATCCTCCTCCATGGCCAAATCCTCCACCATGTCCAAAACCTTTGCCGAAGCCCTTAATCGCCACGGCAGTTGCCAGTATAAGGCAAATCACCAGCAGGCACAACTGAAAAATGCAAAGCGGTGTTACCTTACGTGGATATCTCTTGTTCAGCTACCTTCAATGTTATCAATAAAGACGTATCTTCAGTGATATCTGCCTAACAGTAGCTTATATCCTCCAATGGCGCCATTCAAGCTAGGTATCACAAGATAGACACCTAAACAATAAAAAAATAAAGTAATTTTTCTTGTTTTCCAAGTTACTCTGCATAGACTTACTGTATAGTAATTATGCAGCACAGCTTCTCGCGATATCAATAGGGCTTCAATTACTTCCGCAATGAGCTATTGTTCGAAACTGTTTCAAAAGTCAGGTGGTTATGACTCGCGCACATGAGTTTGCTATTATAAAATACTGTAAATAACAGCTTACTTGACAAATCTATAAAACAATTCCGTTTTCAGTCCGATATCAGGGTTCTGTTACACAAACAAGAAACCGATATAACAAGCCATATATAAACCTACATCTACAGGGGATATAGACAGGTTTCGTATGATGACTGCACTCATGTTTGTTTTGATTGAGTATCACACATGACAGATAACAAATAGACAAGATTACATAAAACTTGCATAATGTATTTTTAGTTGTTCACGTTAACGGTGCCAAATTCTAGTTAAGCCCTCTTGCCATGCATTTCGGACTAGCATATTTTGCAGATGAAACATAGGTGTTGCAGTTAAAATTAACGTGCATATTTTGTGGAGGCTACTTTTGCTCCACTTTTCACTATTCACTATTCACATTCACTAATCATGCATTACGTGAGTCGTATTTTTATATTTAGAACCGACATTGATGAAAGAAGGCTACTGCAGAACCTATGAATGTGTTGCTAGCGCTAGAGGGCGTTTCAGAGCAACAAAAATGTGTTTAGGAAGTAGCAAATGACAGTAAAGGAACACACCAACTAAGAAATTGAAGCTTTGGACAAACTCACCACAGCCTTCATGGTTATCCTTGCGCTTCTATCCTGCAGACGTGTGCTTCAGTGGACAGTGCGTCAACGAGTTGTTTTGTACGGAGCGCAATGAGATGGCTTTATATATACACTGGAGTGTAATGACATGCGAGTGCTAGCACGAGGGAAACCACCACTCGCTGATGCTCGAGACGTCACGTTGCGGCCGAAACGTCGTCACCGGTCGTCACTTTCCTCTAATGATAGTGGCGAGCCTGGACTGACGGGAGCTGCCGCCTCTTCATCGTGGAAAGGTTGCGAAAGTGAAAGTTCCAGGAAGGAATACGACTGCTGGTAATGGTTGTGGGCGTTACCTTTCGTTCGTGTGTATTGCGCCAGGTTAGTCCTGTGTGAGCTACAACTTCTTCCTAAGGTGTTGAAACGCACGATCGTTATACACGCACAGTCGCAGAGAAAAGAAAAACAGATAAATTTACACAGAAGCAGACGCGGACATCAGTTGTTTCCATTCAACTAGAGGACCTTAACCTGGCGTCATATCAGCGGTATAATACTTAATGTGACGGGTTTTCAAATGCGCATGTTTTAATATCACATCTCAACACGGGAATGTGCAGTGTATAACTCGCGTGTCACCTTTTATGAGCCAACCTGCTGATTATTTAATTTTTCAACTTGCTTTTTATAAAAACATAGGCAATTAGCTGAGAGAAATTATTGACGGCAAGAGAGTACAGATGATGAAATACCCTGTAGTTCTCATAAACATATGCCGTTTTTTATTTTTTTTTCTGTTTCTCAGCTACCAATAACGGAAAAACACCTAACTGGTAACACCCAGTACATTGTGATTAGAACTTTTACACAGAAGCTCCCGTTGCCACAAGAATCACTCAACTTATAATTTTCAGTTTTCGCGGTTTTTCTGTAAAACAGAACAAAAATAAAAACAAAACTAAATTACTCACGCAATTTATGTACTGACAAAGTGAGGGCAACGTTGTTGTGCACCCGAATATTGAAATGCGTGCCTTAATTAACACTTAAGTGAAAATTCCTTAACCCTTGATATCGATCTCTTTGCAGGTAGTAGAAGAAATGTTTACGAGGTTTTTCAGCCTTACTCGGAGGATCAAAGGCGGCATCATTTTAATTTTTATGGGAACGGGGCGTGTACAAAAAACAATAAAGTGAGCTAATGTGTATTTGAATAAGATTTGCTGAATACTGTGTTGTCAACACGTTCATGCGTAATGCACGAATTTGTAATTTTTCAATGATTTTTCTAAAATTTCAGGATTCTTGTTTTCAAAAGCCCAGAAAAAAGGTCGTAAGGAACCACTTATTTTGACGTTTTCGGAGTCTTTTAAGTAGGCAATTTTTGTTAAGTGTTATGGGCTGAATTCTTATATGAGGAACTTGCAAAAACGAGCAGCGAATTCTGACGGATGAATACCTTTGCTACTGCATCGCTAGTGAAACTCCTGCTTATGCATCCTCCAATACATCTTTTAAATTGGGAGCTCATCTTACATATCTTCGGCTATAATTTGTGAAAAAACAGTGATTGATTGATTTATTGATCGATCGATCGATTGATTGGTTTATTGATTGATTTGCTCCTGTACTTGCACAATTGCTACAAATAATCGAAGAACATGTTTAGGTACGTTTTCTTTTTCCGCATAGTAAAGATGAACTCTGCGCACTACAGCAACGTCGCTCCATGGAGACGAGTTTGCGGTGTTGAACTCTTACCCGATTCGCGAATGCACTGCTGAGCTCTGTTATTCGCCTGCGTATCAGATTAACCATTTTTTACTCTGATGTGTTAAGTGCCTTATCTGTTGGGCGCGTTAACTTTGCATTCACTCGTACACATTTACTTGTACACTGTGACGATTGTCTAAGGAAACCTAACTCTCTCTTACGTCGCATTGATCCAGGCGTAGAAGTTAATATTCTGATTAAGGTTAGCCGATCGGTAGAAACACTCATTCACAGGCTACGACTAGTCACGGCCTATAGGAAGACCTTCCTATATAGTATAATAAAATCTGACAATGCTGCATACTCATGTGGAGAAGCTTAAGAAGACATGGAGCATCTTCTACACTAAAAATTTTGATGCTACTCGAAAGAAACTTTTCGGAAACACTCAATTGTTTGGATAAACGGTCCCAACCGATGCAAACATTTTGCGGCCAATTGACCAACAGAAAATTTTCAATACATCACTGCGCACGCAGTAGTGCATTTTTGAATGAATGAGAAATATCACAAAGGTACAATTCTGATAAAAATTTTGTTCGCGTTATTATCAACCGGTATCCTTGGCTACATGATTCTTGTATTTTTGTTTTACCAGAACATCCCTTCTGAAAACGTGCCTGTTGCAGCTGGTGTGAGGCACTTAAGAGACAATTCTCAATGACTTATGATCGGTTATGACAACGTATTAGCGAAATTTTATGCTATGTGTGGACATTTCGATTGCTTGAATACTTGTGTTTTGTCAACTTTTGGGTTGTGTGGACACTTACTTGTATTGAAGTACTCGGATTGCGTGTGTGTTCCACTATGTACATTTGCATAGCTTTGTGTTTGTTTTGTGCTTTGCGACGACAACTGTTATGTAAGAGAAGAGTAGTTGCCTGTGCCGCGCATTTCCAACAACCTTTTCTTATATACATTTAATTAAAAAAAAGAAGGCACCGAGAGTATTTCTGTTTACATGCTCGCAGTCATTTTAAGTCAGTCAATTCAACCAGCGCGCCTTGTCCCAAAATTGGTGTCATTAACTGTGGAGATTTGGTTTTGCATTGACTCTTGCATATCAACACAGTATGAAAGGGACAAAGATGGTGTTTCTATTTGTATATAGATTACTAATTTTTTTTCTTATCTAACTCACCCGAGTCTAAGCGTATAAGTTGTGGTATTAAGATGAAAGGGGAAAATAGACAACCACTCGTTTGCAGCACGAAGCCACAAGGAAATCCATACGTACTGCTTAGTTGCCCAAAATTCGTCCTGGTCCAGGGTAGGCTAGTTATAAATTATTCTTAAACCTTCCGCCACCCTGCGGGATTCCGCAGAACTGATTTGCAAGTTGTGGTATTCCGTTAATAATTCTGAGCAACTTGATATACATAAATAATGTTCTGGGGCAATATACATTGATCCCAAAATATTTCATTTCCAGGAACTCATCGGCACAATGTTGAGAACTGTGTGGCCAATGTCACTTGCTTCATTTTCTGTTTTCATATGTAAATACGGCCAGCTAGGGGTGATAATGAAGCCGCGCGAAAGGAAAATTTTCGTACGTGCTAAACAAACGCGTAACTGTATTCATAAACAG
>NC_051180.1:134311778-134326778 GCF_013339695.2 Rhipicephalus sanguineus | reverse complement strand
ACATTCGTGAGGAGGTATTTGTGAATGCTAACATTCGTGAGAGTGAATTGGTCTGTCGTGAAGCTCACGACAGACCATTCTGAAGGACTACAGCGGGAACGTATCTTTGGTATATCAGCATAGTTTATCGCATCCTACTCGTAGTTTGCCTGCTGATAGTAGGTTTATATCAATTTCATTTATGTTTAGTGACCATTATGCGCTGAAGCCATAGAGCTAACTCATTGAGTAGTTCACGAAAAGTTACTTCACAAAACATTTGATTTGAATACTGCCATAAAATTGGGGGGGGGGGGGGGAGGACGCGCCAAGCACGGCCTTCCCCCCCTCTACCACAACACACACACACACCACACACACACACACACACACACACACACACACACACACACACACACACACACACACACACACACACACACACCACACACACACACACACACACACACCACACACACACACACACACACACACCACACACACCACACACACACACACACACACACACACACACACACACACACACACACACACACACACACACACACACACACACACACACACACACACACACACACACACACACACACACACACACACACACACACACACACACACACACACACACACACACACACACACACTGCACTCACCAAAACAATAGAGGGAGCTGCACTGTGATTTCGCTTTATCCTCTAAGCAGGGCGAAATGCAAAAATAGGCCCTTGAGATTCTCCTGACGGCGACGTCGTTTGAACAGCCAGAATACCGAATTTATTCCTAGCAATTGTAGTATGCCAGTGCAGCCAGCCACCGAGACGTTCTTCTTTAAATTGCACACAAGTTTATTGCATGTTAAAACCTTTCTAGAACAACGCCGTTTCTATATGCCACTGTCTAATTTACAAAAAACCTGAAGATCGTGTACTGATTCACTGTTAAGGAGTTTACTCATGAGACGTGCTACAAAGGACGCTGAAAAAAAAGCTACCGTTAGATCCCCATGGCACCAGGTTTGTGCCCATAGAAGACGCTGATAGTGTTCCGTGCGACCGGATCATGCCGGTGGGTCTCCACTGTTTATGGCGCTCAAGGATGACGAGCTACCATTGGTACCCGAATGCCGGAACGGCGCGTATTTACTTTGGTCACTGTATGCAGCGGTATATGGAACTACTGCAGTTGCAAGAGACTGTACCTGAGTGCCTGGCCAGGGTCGCATCCTTGACGGCACCTAAGGAATTAAAAAAAAAAAGACAGCGGTGATGTAGTAGTGGTCGGCCATTAATGTGTATTTTGCTGGTATATGTATTTTATCACGAATGTTTGTTGGGATTCACGTCGAGGACTGACAATAATGAAAAAAAAAAAACGTTGTATGACAGTCCGGGTCCAAGAACTCCAAGTCGTCACCTGACGCCGTCATCATCGACGGAGGGTGGGACGTGACAGGGGTTACTCCCCTCTCCCCACCGCCTACGCGGACTTTTAATAAAGTTCATTCATTCATTCATGACAGTCGCTAACGCGTGAAACATAATATTCACCAATATTGCATCTACAAGCTTTCCCGTCATGTTTTTTTTTCTGTTGCGACAGCCTTTCGCGAAAGAAAGAAACTTTAAAAAAAAGCCTACGAGAACGTACACTACACTGTTTACGCTGCTTCTCAAGTTACACATAAATTCATGAAATCTTGAACAATTGCCACCATATAAGGTATTCTCACATCTCACATCTTCTGTAGGCAAAGTCCTCTATTCGCTAGCTGGTGCAGCGGTCGTCGTAAGAAAAAAACAAAGAAAATTGTTTCTTCGACTGCGCAATGCGCTGCGGAATTATGCATGACAGCTTGCGCGGCGTGTTATCTGGCCTCTCGCCAGATCGGACGGTTTTACGAGGCACGACCGAAGCAGACAAAAAGGAAAATAGCAAAGGAATTACTATCGCTGTCGCATCACCTCCGAAGGCTATGCCAGACGGGAAAAAGAGATTGCCTGGCGGCAAAACTGAGCCTGAATTAATTGTCGCCAGCGGCAGCGCGTGTGCTGTAGACTTCACTGGAAGAAGAGAAGGAAATAGATTGAGGTTTCGTTTAAACGAACACCATTTCGCGGCGGCCTGTGTACGTTCACACAGCTACAACGCTTCTCAAACTTTTCGCGTATTGATAGGCCCCAGTGATTAATGCTGCTTATCAACTTTTTTCGGCACGGTACAGTGCCGCGCACGTCAAGTTTTGCCGAAAACAATTGCCATTGCGAAACGAGAAAGATACAAGCTAATTATGAATCTCCATCCAGCCGTCACGCTTGACGAATCTCACCTTGATTACAGACAAAAGGACACGAAGGCAGCGAAGCGGGACTTTCAGTATACTTAAGAATTTACGTTCGAAGCTCAAATATAGTAATGTTCTTGAGGCCGTTTCTGTTTTGTTTTCCGAGAAAGGGCTAAATATATGCATGGCATCTAGGACTTTTATCCTACGAGGACAGCTCCTAGGACTGTATTACTAAGACTTGCTGAATGCGCTCTGGATTCAATGTTTCATCGAGTATGCAAACAGTGCTGCAACCAAGGAGGTTTAACATTTTTGGCTGCAACTCCCGCGCCTTACCATGCATGCGCGAATACTTCGTGCGCTATTTTACAGCGAAAGCTGTTATGAGATCATTTCACCGGCCGTTTTTGGCGCCGTAGTTGTCCGCCGCCACCGCCGCCGCCGCTGCCGCCGCCGCCGGTGTCCGTAACCAGTATCGCTCGAAATAAGAAAAAAAAAAACGAAATAAGAAAAAAATTCCAGGATGGAACGAGGTTTGAACCTGGGCCCTCTGCGTGGGATCCCAGTATTCAACCTCTAAGCCATGCCGGTGCTTGAAACTGTTCTGCAAAAAGATGCTATACAGGCTTCATGTCGGGAAGGAACCACATTAGCATATGCAATATAGCGTGGTCGAAGAGTAAAATAAACACCAAGCGTCGCACAACGCGAATTCTGTAACCAGGCGTCACACAATGCGAATTGCGCAACGAGTAGGTTGTTGAATGCTTCCAACCCATTACAAAGGGCTCTGCCATAATTCTTCGTCGTCATCAGGCACAGCATCAACAAAGTGCGCATAATGCCTTACATGCGTTTAGCAGGTACCGCGGCTCTCCGTAGAATGACGAAAAATGGCACAGTGCCTGCTGCCCTACTTCTAAAAGATTACAATGATTTACAGCGTAGTGGGTTCCTCGCAAGTGCACTTGTATGGGTTACCAAGGAAGCCCGTAAGCGCATGATCTATTTCCTCGGGGTCTCAGTAAAGTTTTCTTCGCCCCACCCCTCGTATCTCTCCCACGTCAGCCTATGTTATACAGCATGACGGGAGAGGGAAATAGCGAGCGGGCGTCACCCAATGCAAATTACATAACTGGTGGGCCGTTTAAAGCTTCCAACCCATTAGAAAGGGCTGAGCCATAAATTCTTCATCGTCATCAGTCGTCGCGTCAACAAAGTGCCCGTAATGCCTTACAGACGTGTAGCTGGTGCCTCGCTTCTCCGCAGAATGACGAATAATGGCTTAGTAGGTGCTCTCCAACTTCACAAAAATTGTGATTCATGGCGTAGTGGGTACCTTTCTAGTGTACTTGTATTGTAACCCCAAGAGAGCTTACAACGGGCTCTAGAAACGCCGCTCTTCCAGCTTTCGCTGTGACTGTGCTGCGATTTCAGCGCAGGCCTGGCGTTTTTTAAGATTTGGACCATGACCTGAATGCAAAATGTAAATCTTGCAAAAATTAACACGTAGGTGTATCGCTTACCCTGTTCATTTGAGTGGCTGCTGTTAACTTGCTGCTCAGAACTGTGGATGTACCTTAGGCACTATGCTGTCTTGTGCTTCTGAGAACCTGAAAGCAGAATGGCTCCGACGTACTTAGCCCGCTGTAAGTCCAAACAGTCTAAATGTGTTCTTGAGCTTACAATGAACGGAAAACACTCATGTATATTAAAAATTGGTTTGCGAATTAGGCTGCGGCCTAAAAATAAAGCACATAAGGACACCGACGTTTGTTCATTATAATATTTAACCACCGTAAGGCTTTTTTTTTTCACGATAGCACAATAATCAATAAAAAGTGAGCGTGTTTACAAGAACGGGGTCCTAAATTCGGTCGTACTTATTAAAATTATATTTGTATATAGACAGCCGTTCCTTGCATTATTCCTCTTTCCAAAGAGTCAGGTGCTGGTTTACATGTAAGAAGAACGGCAGCGTAGACTGGTCTTTACGCCTGTGACCTTTTCATATCTTTTCTTTCTTTATTTATTTTTTCGTGCTGCCATTCATTCCAACACGTCAAGGTACTTAAAAAAAAACGCCAGGCCTGCGCTGAAATCGCAGCACAGTCACAGCGAAAGCTGGAAGAGCGGCGTTTCTAGAGCCCGTTGTAAGCTCTCTTGGGGTTACAATACAAGTACACTAGAAAGGTACCCACTACGCCATGAATCACAATTTTTGTGAAGTTGGAGAGCACCTACTAAGCCATTATTCGTCATTCTGCGGAGAAGCGAGGCACCAGCTACACGTCTGTAAGGCATTACGTGCACTTTGTTGACGCGACGACTGATGACGATGAAGAATTATGGCTCAGCCCTTTCTAATGGGTTGGAAGCTTTAAACAGCCCACCAGTTATGTAATTTGCATTAGGTGACGCCCGCTCGCTATTTCCCTCTCCCGTCATGCTGTATAACATAGGCTGACGTGGGAGAGATACGGAGGGGGGGGGCGAAGAACTTTACTGAGACCCCGAGGAAATAGATCATGCGCTTACGGGCTTCCTTGGTAACCCATACAAGTGCACTTGCGAGGAACCCACTACGCTGTAAATCATTGCAATTTTACTGAGACCGAAATAAAGTTTATTCATCCATCCATCCATCCCGAGGAAATGAATCATGTGCTTATGGGCTTCCTTGGCAACCAATACAAGTAAACTTGCGAGGAACCCACTACGCTTTAAATCATTGTAATTTTACTGAGACCCCGAGGAAATGGATCATGCGCTTATGGGCTTCCTTGGCAACCAATACAAGTGCACTTGCGAGGAACCCACTACGCTATAAATCATTGTAATCTTTTAGAAGTAGGGCAGCAGGCACTGTGCCATTTTCGTCATTTACGGAGAGCCGCGGTACCTGCTAACGCATGTAAGGCATTATGCGCACTTTGTTGATGCTGTGCCTGATGACCGAAGAATTATGGCAGAGCCCTTTGTAATGGGTTGAAGCATTCAACAACCTACTCGTTGCGCAATTCGCATTGTGTGACGCCTGGTTTACAGAATTCGCGTTGTGCGACGCTTGGTGTTTATTTACTCTTCGACCACGCTATTGCATATGCTAATGTGGTTCCTTCCCGACATGAAGCCTGTATAGCATCTTTTTGCAGAACAGTTTCAAGCACCGGCATGGCTTAGAGGTTGAATACTGGGATCCCACGCAGAGGGCCCAGGTTCAAACCTCGTTCCATCCTGGAATTTTTTTCTTATTTCGTTTTTTTTCTTATTTCGAGCGATACTGGTTACGGACACCGGCGGCGGCGGCGACGGCGGACAACTACGGCGCCAAAAACAGCCGGTGAAATGATCTCATAACAGCTTTCGCTGTAAAACATCCAGGCAAGAAGTGGAAACAGAAAACAATCTTAAACGTTAACGATGCCCAACCAGAAGGGTGTCTTGTTTCTGCTTGGCCAATATGACCCTCAAGGCATCTCACAGGAATGTAGAATTGCGTGAAAACAGAGCACGAAATTATAGCGCCGCACATAATCTTATCACACTTACACACACAAAAACAGGGTTACTCATTCTCAACGAGCATGTGCCTTTGCGGTAGCTGGACTTGGTCAAGCCGGTGTTCTTACAAAGAACACCGCGAAACCCAAGATGCTTTGCTTTATTGAAGTTTGCCGACCGAAGAAACGCAGCTAGCGTTAAGAAAAAGTTTATCGGGTGTATGTAATGTCGCCTAGGGTTGTCTAGCGCTGCGCGCGGAAGATTAGAAGCACGTGCAGGGAGCCCTTCTTTGCAAAACTTCTTATTGCTCCGCCTACCGCGGTCAGTGCGGTGCGATTGCGACGTGTATATCTGTTTCACTGATCGTAAAGAGCCCACAGCCGCCAATTCTGCGGGCTCATTTTGCGAGTTCAGACGGAAGCTTTGTGTGACAAGAATCTGTAGGGACCGCAGCTCTCGCGTAAGAAATAAAATGAGGGAGATTTCAACACGTACGCAATTTTAAATGGAGCTGATTGCCTATCGATTCCGCAAATCGTTATACGTACGTTTGCGTAAGACAAAGTTGGGGACAAAGAAAAAAGGAGGAAAACCGAGGCAGGTTGTGAAAGTGCCAGGAAGTAGGCGCATTTTACTGAGCGTAGAAAACGCTGAAGTTGTTAGAGTCTGTGAGGAACTCGTTGAAACGGTTCGCTTAGATCGGAGTTTTCCTCTGGAAAGCTCGAAAATGGGGTCAGTATTTTAGCCATGAATGTCGAGCGATCAAGGGACTCAATATAATCTGCTACTCTGTTTTTTTTTTTTTGCGACGAAGTGAGTACTATATATTTCGGTGTCGGTCTTGCAGCTTTAGTGATATATAAGGCTAAAAGAGCACTTGTATCCTGTGCGACAGCATCGATGGAGCGAAAATAATGAAACACGCATAAAAAGAAAACAGCTGAAGAACTAGAACGCCCTCGTAAGGTCAAATCTTCTTCCCGTCACACCGACCTCTTCCACATTTCCTGTACGGTCACTGGGAACCCATTCAGTAAAAACATGTAATGCTAATAGATTGGCTTCGTGGAAAACAACTGTGTTGTCAAAGTATATTATTTTGACAAATAACAATGTAATGAGACTATTTTAGGGATTACAACGCTTAACGTGTGGCTTGAACCGTAGGTCTTTTTGCATTATACGTCAACTGCCCCCTAAATTTAACCTTTCTTAGAAACAGCATTCACTGCCTATTTTTGAGAAGAATGTAAAAAAAAAACAGAAGGAATACAGTAAAAGCTCAATAATTCGGCCCTCGTTAATCCGAAAAATAGGATAATTCAAACGTGTTCTCTGGTCCCGGCAGTCATTTGCAATGTTGAATGGCCTCAAACTTTCGTCAATTATGTCATAGTTGGCTGGAACCCGATTAATTCGGACGCTCCTCGGAGCGCGCCAATTTGAAGCGCCGCAAATGTATGACGCAAAGAGCCAAAACGGCGTTCGCGGGATATTGGAATGATGAGGCGCAGTCCGCATCGGCATCGCCATCAGCGTGAACAGTACGGTAACGACAGAAAAGCCACAGCGCTTCATGCCTGTTTGCTCTTACCACTAGAGTGAACTAGAATATGAGTTCTAGTTTACTAAACTTACCGCCACGCATGACACCACCCTGGCCGCCATCCACAAATCGCGTTGTCCAAGGCTCACGCAGCTGCGGTGTACTTGTTTCATTTTCGTTTTTACTCGGCGCTCGTGAACTGCGTGGTGGCTATCTGTAACCGCGTCGAAAGGAACAGCCGTATCGTCCACAACGGCTACGACAAGCAGTAGTTTTGTTTTTACCGTGTGCCTTCACAACGGCGTAGTCGTTATCCATGATTCTGTATAAGCGAGCCAGGTTTCTTCCGCAGCAGTTCCGCCGCTCAGAAGTTTCATTTCTACTCCGTCAGCGTTGTTTTTTTTTTTTCTTCCTACCGAACCTCACTCTCGCCACACCGCAAGGCCACGAACCGATAGCGAAACGCCAACGTAGGGGGTAAGACGCACCGCGCTCGGTACAGCAAACAGTAGAAAAGGAGAAAAAATGAGATTATAGAACGGAAAATAGATACTCGCAAAATGCTTCAGATAGTCACGAGAAAAAAAAAAAGAAAAGGATCTGAAACATCCCACAATCACACGAAGAAAACAGAAAATACCAGATAAACACAAGAACAAAGCGCGAAAGAAATGGCTTAGAATTATTTCTCCTTTTTAAGGCGAAAGCCTTCGATATCTCATCAAACGCGAAAATTGACCGTCGGTGGCGTCGGCGTCAACACGAGTGACGCAAGAAATAATCATCATCATCACGTGATGCCGCCACCATACTGACGCCATCATGATGTCCCAAATCGCATAAATGTGTGACGTCACAGCACGTAATCGCATGGCATCGTCGCTTGGTCAAAGGCGGCCGATCACGGGGCAGTGCAAAACAGGATGAGGTTCAAAATGCTACGCCTCCGATCCTGGATGCCGTGCAAAACCACGTTAAATACAAAAAGCTTTTGGAGGGTGGCGAGGGAAGATCAATACATCGACTAAGAAAAAGAACAAGATAGCTTTCGCCTGCGACTCGTCTTAGGCGAATTCATAAGGGACCCTGTGAGTTTTATGTTGGTCCGCCCGCTGATTACAGTCTTTGAAACTGAGTAGAGTTTTTGGTAACAATGATAATAAGTGAGCGGGTTTGTGTGGGTATATGTAATAGGCGCCATGATGTCGCCTGCTGTTTATGTAATGTGGGGTGGGGTGGGGGCTAATGCTGCCTCCCTAATCTGAAATGTCGTGCGATTTCATCATATTTGACCATGCGGTATCGCTCCGCATGCGGCCTCCGCGTTGCTCCTGCCTCAGCTTGGCTCGCTAACTCTCGAGCTAGGGTGGGTGCAGTTTCGTTGCCCGGGAGGAAGGAGCGGGCAGTCGTCCTTGTGACATGATTTAGAGTACTGGGTACGCTACTATCACCAATTACAAGAAATTATGGTTTAACCAAGCAATGCGCTAGTGTGGAGACTTCGGTGGGTAGATGTTGCTCGATGTGCCTGTTTGTGTCTCTCGTTTTAGAATGAAACTTCAAATGTCACGACAATGCCGATGAGACTACCTGACATCCATAGTTGGGCAACATTAAGATTTTAGTGCAGAGCAACATGTTTCTATATTTCACTTTTACCAGAGTTTGAATTGACAAAACAATAACGGTTTAACCGTAAGTGACTTCTGCCCGGGTCATCGACCGGGTCATCAGTCTTCCATCTTCTGCATTGCACTTGTCAGCGTCTCGAGCTCTCTCCCATACCACGCGTCCACCGAAACGCGAGTTTGGCATCGAAATTTCATGAAGTATGAATTTTTCTGATGCACGCAGTCCTTTCTCCCGGCTTCACATCTTGTCCTGTAGAGAACTTTTATTCCACTTCTACGAAATTCAACGAAGCCTTCGTAGAGAGTGTCACCATCAACGCATTCATGTAGGTCACATATCTTCATATATTGCGAGCATGGATGCATAGCGTAGTAGTCAACTCGCGTTCGAAGTTTGTGGACCCGGGTCCAAACCCAAGCGCCGGTCGTGAAAACTTATTTTGTTTTATTTATTTATTTATACTGCGGGATCGATCCCGGCCGCGGCGGTCGCATTTCGATGGAGGCGAAGTGCTAGAGGCCCATGTACTGTGCGATGTCAGTGCACGTTAAAGAACTACAGGTGGTCGAAATTTCCGGAGCACTGCACTGCGGTGTGTCTCATAATCATATCGTGATTTTGGGACGTAAAACCCCAAATATTATTATTACTTCTCTAAAGTAGCCATCATCTTATGTGACCGACAGACGGACGGATCTATAGAGGTTTCTTGTTCGGTCGGCATATAATTACACTAAAAAAAAAAACAGGCAGGTCCCACGTCCTGTGGAAATTGACTTTACGTGTAACGATGCGCGAGAACCTTGCCAAACTGCGGCTTTTGAACTGAACCAAGCGTTCCAAGGCAGATTTACGTGCTTGGCTGAACTGAGTGATTGTGCGTGTACCGCGGGCCTTCCGCGCACATCTAATACACTGTGACATCTAAAGGATCGTTTACACTTCGACGGGACTTCGGCAGCCACGTTCGAACCCAGACGTTTTTTTTTTTCATCCAGGAAAAAAGCCACGGCGCGCTGACGTACATATGCAGCATATGTTAGTGCATTAATTTGGGCATCGAGCAACTCTTATGTTCTGTATTACAGCCGTAGTAGTACTACATATTATTACTATGCGAAGAGCCTTAGATGCCTCATGAAGCGCGAAAAGGGGCCGTCAGCGTCGGACGTCAACACGAGAATTGCAGCAAAAAAGAAATTATCATATGATGACGTCTCCTTATGGCGTCACCGTTGCAGTCACGTCAAGAAACGACAGCCATTAGTCATCAAATGACACCATCGCTTGTTCGAAGGGCGGCCTATCCCAGAGGCACAGGGAACGCACATGATGTGCAGGAAGCTTCCAATGCCTCAGGTCACGAGGCAGTGCAAAACAACGTGGTGCAGAAAGGATTCCAGGGGGTGCGGGGGGCGGGGGGGATACAATCCACTAAGAAAAAGGAGATGGTTTTCGCCTGCGAAGTCATCTTCGCCAAGTGAGTGCATAAGGGACCGTGCGCAGTTTTTCGTTTGCTTGTTCTCGCGCGGCTTCTCTCCGCTCTTCCATCCATCTGTCTTTCCCCTTCCCCCTTAGTGCAGGGTAGCAAACCGGATGTTATGATTCTGGTTGACCTCCCTGCCTTTCCCCAATTTTTATTACCTCTTTGTTTGCATGCTGGCTGGGCCTGTGTAGGTTTTTAAAATGAAGTTTAAGGATTGCATATTTTCTATCTACAGGAGATGTACAGATAGTGGTGGTCGTCCGCTATTATTAGAAGAGCAACACTGAAAGGCCTTAGTGCAATTAGCAGCAAAGCAGCGTAGCGATGCACTGGTTTGTCAAATTATTCCTTTCGATGTAGCTGGCTTAAATTTTCAGTTATGAATATTTTGGCTGACTTGTAGCTCTTTGCACTTCACTCAATGCATGCTAACTGCCATACTCGGTAGGATTCACTTCTTTCTTCGCACTAAACTGCTTTTTGTGTAGACTTTCCGAATTCTCTGTGGCTTACTTCTTCACAATTGTGTTCACAAGCACACGCAATTTTTCACACGCTTATTCTGGAAGACTGAGCAGGAACATTCATATACTTAGTTTCACAAGCCCGTTTGCACATACCCTACGGATAATGTTGCATCTTCCGCTGCACACGAAGTGACCACCACTTGCTGAGACTCGGGTAACGGTGATTCATGTTTGTTCTTGTACAGACACATGGTCACATTTACGGCGTGTATCTACGCAATCAACTACCTAGTTTACCTCAAGTTATCTATTTGGGCACAAACCCAGTGACGCACATGCAGTGAGTCATCCCCAGAAATTTAGTGTTCTTGAGTAACACGGGCAGAGAAGCGAGTCATAAGCTTCATATAACACAATCGTAATACGGCATTGGTCAAAACTGCAGAATTCTGCTGATTGTTGCGCCCCTTCTGGCGGAGAATCAAGCACATCAGTGGCGTTTTCTTGTGTGTTGCGTCGCACAGGACCACAAGCTTGATGAAGCATACAGGGTGTTTGCGTTTGCAGTTCACTTTTTGCACATTGTATTGTTCCCGCAGAACTCTCCGACCTTTCCCGATAGTACTTCTATTTTTTGCCGTTGTAGTTCGTGCAATTGCAGCGAAGACCAGGGTTGCTGTTGGGCAGACTTCAAGCTCAAGGTAACTAAAAGTAACTATGCATGTCAGCGCCAGATTTGTAGCCAAGTAGAACAGAAGCGATATTCTGAATAGAATTTTTTAATTCAACAATAAATAATGGCACTCTGAAGAAGCAAAAATATATATTAAAGAGCAAAATTTTTAACCTCTTGCTTGGTATCGAAGCCACAGGTAGGATGTAAATAAACAAATGAGTTAGATGCTCAATGAAACTACACATAGCTTACTGCAATAGATAGATTTCTTATCCCCGCCGTATTGGAACATGAGAGATGAATTTCTAGGGTGTTAAACGGTGAAGCAGTTTTTTTGCATGAAGCCTTTGGCCGAAATTGGTGATTGATCACCGTAATCATAAGGCCTGCCTGAACTACTCTGCTACAACAACCATGTTGAAGACGAACCGTCCAGCTCCACTTTGTTGCGCAAAACTGTTTATGTGAAATTCACTCGAGAACACGGGCTGTGCGTCTGCATTAAAAAGTAAAAATAACTATTGGACTTTTACGTCGCAGAAAGCATCAGAAACTGCCACGCAGCGTCAAAATAGAATGCGGGCAGCATCGTCAGCGAGCAGCGGCGCACCAACTACGCGTTTGCCTGAATTCTCGCCACTGCGTCAATATGACCGCAGTCGCACCGCGCGTAGGGGTGCTGCTATATACACCAGCCCCACGGCGGGGAGAGGGCATGTATGCGCGTCAGCCAAAATTAAAGAAAAGCTTGAAAAAAATGTTTATCCTTTATGCTTGCTTGCTATTCTATCAGCAAATAATAAGGAAAATGGTTTGCAAATGCGCCAACGTGGAAGGTCGATGTAGCAAGAACGTAGCCATAGAGCCAACGTGAAGTTCCTATCTTCAGACGGGGTCGTGGATTAACCAATATGAACGGCAACACTGGCTCAGCTCTGCAAAAAGCGCACACATGTAAGATACGAAGCTAGCAGCATCTGCTTGACCAAGACGCATTCAGGAAAAAAATGAAGCCAGCTCCCCTGCGTGGTATCCCTCGAAACAGTGACACATATAGTCTCAAATAAAGACCAACGATGCAGCACGGAAATGCTTAGAAAAGCCTTGCCAAAAAAAAAGCGTAGAAAAGTAAACCTTTGTATATTTTGTGTTTTTGCCAAGTATTTTCTAAGCATTTTTGTGTTGTATCATTGGTCTTTATTTGAGACTACATGTTACTCTAAGGGGCAACGGTATAATCATTCACGGCCGCACTGCGACTCTCCTGTAGCATTACATTGCTCTTGATACAATTACTATTGGTTCTTCTTTCGTTGCAATCCTTCATAATACGAAAGCAAAACGTGTCTCCATAGTAGTTGTTGCTGTGTTGAATATACAATTTCCACAGCCTCTATAACTTTGGGCCGGCATGACAAACTTCGACTTCCATGTCGCCATGGTGACACTTGCCACGAAATCTCGGCTAGGTAATTTGATCCCACTCCATCGCGTCTTTGGCAACTCGGTGTGCTGCGACACGCCCAAATTCACGAATGTGATAGGTACAGTCTGTAGTGTGGGCCTCGAACGCGTGAACGCGTTGTGATCTCCACTCGCGTGTCTCAATAATACAGCGCACCCAAGTCCACATCGTGCCGTGCCGAGGCGCTCCCGTAGCGCTTCGACGTAGTACTTCGCTGCACCGCTTCTAAGTGCCGACGCCATTTCTGCCTAAGTGGAAAGATGAATTCGCACCGAGAAACCCGTTTGTGTTTGTGGCGGAGTGGTCAGCTCACCAGGCTTCTGTACTTGAAAGTCCGAAGTATGAACTTTGCACTGAACTTATTTCTGAGCAACCCCCGTGACGTCAGCTCCGTGACGGAAATGACTTGTGTCAATTCTCGGCGGACCCCGGTGTAAAACGTTTGCTTGTTGAAAATGTAAACGATTCAGATTACTATGTACTCTACTATGGGAGAGCAGTAAGCTGTCTCTGTATTCGTGCGGTCGCGGAAATGTGTGCAGACGCGGCCATCTATGTTTACGCAAGAGAAGAAGGAAAATTTCTCGGTGCACGTAAAACAAATGAGAACAAATTAAATTACTAGCCACAGTGGCTATACCGAGCGGTAAGCCGTGCATGAAAATTGCGATAGTCAACACGATCATCATGTGTCGTTTTTTGTTTAGAAAACAAAAATCCATGCACAATCTCGTTTGGGAGTTCTCAGTGATGCGTAAACGGAAAGATTTACTGTAGCATCTGACCTTCTCTAGAATGCTTTTCTTTATTTTCGGGCAGCATCGGCATGACATCTTTCATCTTTGTAGCGTTTGTCAGCGTCTGGAACAACCTCATGGAAGGTGCATGCCGCGAAATCGGCACACGTGTTTGGAATCAAAAATTTTTGCAGAGTCGGGATTTTCCTCATGTGTAATATCCTCCACATCGGCTTTGCATCTTGTCTTGAAGAGGGCTTTTATTAGGTCGAAATCCTTAGATGACTCATCAAACTCGAAAATTGACCGTCGGCGTCTCCGGCGTCCACATGAGTGATGCAAAGATTATCAGATAACGTCATCGTATGACGTCTTCATGACATTACAAGTCGTCAAAATTTGGAACCGTCAAAAGACGACGCCGCGTTACATGACGTGGTCGCTTGGTCATAGCTGGACCGATCACAGAGGCAGTGCAAAGCCAGGTGAGGTGCAGAAACGTTAAATGCCTCCGATCCTGCAGGAAGGGCAGAGCTACGTTAGTTGCAGAAAGCTTTCGGAAGGGGGGCGGGGTGGTAAGGATCAATACATCGACTGAAAAATAAAAGGAGGTCACGGCTTTCGCCATCGAGTCGTCTTAGGTGAATGCACAAGAAAGCCTGTGAGTTTTTTTTTTTTTTTTGACTATCACAAATTCCGACGATGGTTTTACAGAAAGTGTTGCAAAAGTATACTTTTGCACTTGTGTTGCACAACGTGTACAGCGGCTTCATATGGTTCATATATAAAATCATATTCTGCAAGCGCAGCTGTGTAGGCCAGAGGTTAAAATACTTCGTAGCGCGGGAGCGCGAGTTCGAAACCCAGCATGAACAGAAAATTTTATTTTGTTGTATGAATTTATTTTCTTACAGCCATGGGCGCCTTAGGTTTCCTTTTTGAGTCGGCATACAAATGGTCACGCATTTAAAAGGTAAGGGATTTAGAGTACTGTGTGGTATATTACGCCAGATCTGTTCGTAATAATGACATCAAGTAATTCGCGCTTAAAAAAATCAGGAGTCCTTGCCCTATCGTGAAAAGAGGGGGGCAAGCAAAGTTTTGCGTGCCTGACGTACCACCTTCCTTCCTTCCTTCCTTTCTTTCTTCTTTCTTTTCTTTTCTTTCTTTATTTTTCTTCTTTCTTTCTTTCTTCTTTTCTCT